>NC_057797.1:144318826-144618826 GCF_018294505.1 Triticum aestivum
TATTTTCTTTTTTGCCTTTTGTATTTATTTTATTAAAATTCTTTTTTCCTTTTAATGTTTGGAACAGAAAATACTGTGATAATTTTAGTTGCATAAATTCTATATAATTTTAGTTTCAATAATACTAGAGGTTTATAAAATGCAACATTCAAAGCATTTCAACAAAACGGACAATCGATTTTGAGGTATCAGGGTTTCATACGGAAACTCGTCTGTTACAACATGCATTTCAAATGAACTAGGAAAAGGTTGGAAGTTGGCATGGTATCATCATAATAGTTGTGGAGAGAAAGTCTTCACTTTTTCTTCCGTAACCATGGATAATCTTCATTGTTCATCAAGATGCTTGGGTCAGCCTTGACTTTGAAGGGAGGAATTTCATGAAACTTTTCATAATCTTCGGACATGTCTGTCCTGCCCTCCACTCCCACGATGTCCCTTTTTCCTGAAAGAACTATGTGGCACTTTGGCTCATCGTATGATGTATTCGCTTCCTTATCTTTTCTTTTTGTCGGTTTGGTAGACATGTCCTTCACATAGATAACCTGTGCCACATCTTTGGCTAGGACGAACGGTTCGTCGGTGTACCCAAGATTGTTCAGATCCACTGTTGTCATTCCGTACTATGGGTCTACCTGTACGCCGCCTCCTGACAGATTGACCCATTTGCACTTAAACAAAGGGACCTTAAAATCTTGTCCGTAGTCAAGTTCCCATATGTCCACTATGTAACCATAATATGTGTCCTTTCCCCTCTCGGTTGCTGCATCAAAGCGGACACCGCTGTTTTGGTTGGTGCTCTTTTGATCTTGGGTGATCGTGTACAATGTATTCCCATTTATCTCGTATCCTTTGTAAGTCAATACAGTCGAAGATGGTCCCCTGGACAACGAGTACAGGTCATCACAAACAGTGTTGTCACCTCCGAGACGTGTTTCCCACCAACTGCTAAAAGTCCTGATGTGTTCACATGTAATCCAGTCGTCACGCTGCTCTGGGTGTTTGGACCGTAGACTGTTCTTGTGTTCATCGACATACGGGGTCACCAAGGTAGAATTTTGTAGGACTGTGTAGTGTGCTTGAGACCAAGAATGCCCGTCCCTGCGTATTATTTAGTCCCCTCCAAGCGTGCCTTTTCCAGTCATTCTCCCCTCATACGTGATTTAGGGAGACCTATCTTCTTAAGACCAGGAATGAAGTCAACACAAAACCCAATGACATCCTCTGTTTGATGGCCCATGGAGATGCTTCCTCCTGGCCTAGCGCGGTTACAGACATATTTGTTTAGGACTCCCATGAACCTCTCAAAGGGGAACATATTGTGTAGAAATGCGGGCCCCAGAATGACAATCTCGTCGACTAGATGAACTAGGACGTGCGTCATGATATTGAAGAAGGATGGTGGGAACACCAGCTCGAAACTGACAAGACATTGTGCCACATCACTCCTTAGCCTTGGTATGATTTCTGGATCGATCACCTTCTGAGATATTGCATTGAGGAATGCACATAGCTTCACAATGGCTAATCAGACGTTTTCCAGTAGAAGCCCCCTCAATGCAACCGGAAGTAGTTGCGTCATAATCACGTGGCAGTCATGAGACTTTAGGTTCTGGAACTTTTTCTCCGTCATATTTATTATTCCCTTTATATTCGATGAGAAGCCAGTCGGGACCTTCATACTAAGCAGGCATTCAAAGAAGATTTCCTTCTCTTCTTTGGTAAGAGCGTAGCTGGTAAGACCTTCTTACTGCTTTGGAGGCATGCCATCTTTTTTGTGCAAACATTGAAGTTCCTCCTGTGCCTCAGGTGTATCTTTTGTCTTCCCATACACGCCCAAGAAGCCTAGGAGGTTCACGCAAAGGTTCTTCGTCACGTGCATCATGTCGATTGAAGAGCGGACCTCTAGAACTTTCTAGTAGGGTAGGTCCCAAAATATAGATTTCTTCTTCCACATGGGTGCGCGTCCCTCAGCGTCATTCGGAACAGCTAGTCCACCAGGACCCTTTCCAATGATTATGTGTAAATCATTAACCATAGCAAGTACATGATCACCGTTACGCATGGCGGGCTTCTTCCGGTGATCTGCCTCGCCTTTGAAATGTTTTCCTTTCTTTCGACATTGATGGTTGGTCGGATGAAATCGATGATGGCCCAGTGTCGGTGTCAAAACCAACGGATCTCGGGTAGGGGGTCTCGAACTGTGCATCTAGGCCGGATGGTAACAGGAGGCAGGGGACGCGATGTTTTACCCAGGTTCGGGCCCTCTTGATGGAGGTAAAACCCTATGTCCTACTGGATTGATATTGATGATATGGGTAGTACAAGATTAGATCTACCACGAGATCAGAGAGGCTAAACCCTAGAAGCTAGCCTATGGTATGATTGTATGTTATGGTTGTTGTCCTACGGACTAAAAACCCTTCGGTTTATATAGACACCGGAGAGGGTTAGGGTTACACAAGGTCGTTTACAAAGGAGGAGATATCCATATCCGTATTGCCTAGCTTGACTTCCATGCCAAGTAGAGTCCCATCCGGACACGGGACAAAGTCTTAAATCTTGTATCTTCATAGTCTAACAGTCCGGCCAATGGAGATAGTCCGGCTGTCCGGAGACCCCCTAATCCAGGACTCCCTCAGTAGCCCCTGAACCAGGCTTCAATGACGATGAGTCCGGCGCGCAGTATTGTCTTCGGCATTGCAAGGCGGGTTCCTTCTCTGAATACAACACAGAAGAATTTGAATACGAGGATAGTATCCGACCCTGCAAAATAAGTTCCACATTCTACTGTAGAGAGAATAATATTTTTGCAGATCTAATTTGCTGGCTTGTTTTGGCAGCATGACGTTGTGTCATGGCACGGTGATTATTCGAACCGTTTTTCTTCAACCAGCTCCACACATAACGTGAGGCGGTTTCTTGACACCTCTTGTCGAAGCGGAGATCGTGTTCCCCCAATTACGAGATTCTCATTAATGTGGTCGTGGGTAACCCAACCGTGTCTATGACTCCTAGATTATAGGCAAGTCCTAAATGGCTACGGAGAGGACGCTTGATATTGACCCTCTTTATAAAGGGACAAGGTTTTCGCTTTTTCCCTCTCGTGCTCAATTGAACCCTTCCCCCGCCTCGAGTTCTAACACCCAAAGCCCCGGCTAGGTGCTCCGGATCTTCAATCATGTTTGGATCCAGCCTTCAAGGCCAATGGATGCCCTCCTGCATTACAGAAGAGGACATTAAGAAGTTGAGGGAGGCCAGATACCTGACCGCCGAGGTTTCGCATTGGCTGCCTGCTCGAGGGCAGATCGTCCCTACTCCCGAACCCAATGAGAACGTCGTGTTCGTCTCCCACTTCCTCCGAGGTCTAGGCCTCACTCTGGATCCCTTTGTCAGGGGTTTGATGTTCTATTACGGGCTAGATTTCCACGATCTAGCTCCGGACTCCTTTCTCCACATCTCGACATTTATTGTCGTGTGTGAGCCCTTCCTCCGCGTTACCCCTCACTTCGGCCTGTGGCTCAAGACCTTTGAAGTAAAGCCGAAGATGATCGAGGGGCAACATGCAGCGTGCGGAGGTGCATCAATAGGCAAGATGGCAGGAGCTCCATGGCCGAAAGGTTCCTTTCCAGAGGTGTCCGAATTATGGCAACGGGAGTGGTTTTACGTCACGGCTCCCAGAAGTGCCAAGTGGGCGGCTGCCCCCGCTTTCCGCTCGGGCTCCCCACCACAACTGATGTCATGGATTAGCAGAGGTCTGAGCTGGGGTCCAGCCAAGGACGTGCCTATACTGCAAAGCCGCATCCGAGATCTCTTCGAGGGAGATTTTAATTTGGTTGTGGTAATACAAGTTATGCTGGTTCGTCAAGTCCAGCCTTGCAAACGCCGGCCCCTTCGCTTGTGGGAGTTCAACCCAGAGGGACCGCGTGCCATTCAAAGTTTCCTCGGCCTGACGCACGAGGAGATGTACAAGTCATTCTTCGGACCTCAAGTAGAGTGTCCGGATATTACCGAGGACGTGGGCCTGAGCAGTAACCGCGCCGCCGAACAAGTAAGAAATCCTCTGGCCGAACACACTGTCTTTTATTCGTCACGAAGTTATTTCTGAGAGTTTGCTTTTTGACCAGGACTGGCTAACAAAGGCGAAGATGATTCGGTGTTTGGCCCCCCTCCCTGAGGGTTTGGAAAACCCAGTATTGGAAAAGATGCTCGAGGTCGCACCTTGCCCGGAGCCCTCGAAGGAAGATACAGGGGGGGGATAATACGGGCGGACGCGGGCCCCCATCGCTGCCAGTTCCAACCGAGGGAATGAGCGTCTCCATGAAGGAGGATAACCGGGGGAGGAAAAGGACTGCTTCCGAGGATCCGGAAGCCGAAGCCTCCAAACGGGAGAAGAAGTCTCCCACAGAGGGTCCTGCCTCGGGGGGTGCTTTTGCCGCACAAAGTCCGTGGGGGGATCAGCCCTCCAACGAGTCGTAAGTGATCCAAAATACTTTAATAGTAAAGGTATGCTATCTTTTTTCTGAGAAAATAACCACCGCATATATCTTGCAGTTCGGGCCTTAGCCCCTCTCAGCTGAGCTCGTCTTCGGGGGATCTTCTTCCAGAGATGATGGAGAGCGAAACGCCTCCCCCGGACTCCTCCGCTCAAGAAGCGGGCGACCCCGAAGTGTCGTCACGGAGGGCCTCTCCGGATCCGGTGAGGCCAGAAGATAATCCCATAGACCCCCGAAGTCCCCAGCGTCCGGCTCCCGAAGAGAGCAGACAAAAGAGTTCGGCACCGTCTGGTATGCGGTTGGACGTTCTGAGGGAGCTGGTGGGGCGAGCGGCCATCTCAGAAGAACACCGTACGCTGATGGGTACGGTGATGGAGAGAATTTCGTCCGCCGAAAGCGGATTACATGAAGCCTTTATGAGTCTACTGACAGGCTTTGAGGTACGTGAGATAATATGTGATAGTACTGCACATGTTAGGTGTGCCCTGTGTAGATAGTAGCCCCTGAGACTCTGGTTGTCGTCGAGAACGGCGGCGAACAGAGGATCATATTCCCAGGCAATAACCAGACTGCCCCTATGTGCAGGTGGTGGAAGCTCCGGTGGCTAGCCGGACTAGTGAGTTTGCCAAATTAAAACGGCAACTGGATGCGGCAGACGCCGACATCGAGCTTGTTAACAAGAGGCTTGACGAGGCACAGGGTAAGTGTTATTATCTGGTGAACGCCACATAGTAAGAGCAGCATGATGCCAGTATCTTTAATATGTTGTGACTGCAGATGGAGCTGCCACCGTGGAAACCTTGCGGGCAGAACTTGCCCGAGCCAAGGAACAAGCGAGGATTAGTAATGCGGCTGCTTTGAAGGCGGCCGAAGAGTTGAAAGCCGAGAAGGCCGCACATTGCGAGAGCCAAGAGAAGATGGCCAAGATGGCCGTAGAATTAAAAGACACTGCCGACCGTTGCCGGGTCCTTGAAAAAGAAAACCGAGCGAAGGCAACGGACCTTGAGAAGGCCACGATGGCGGACAAAGACACCCGTTCTGCTATGAGAGCGAAGAAGGAGGAGCTGCGGGAAGCCGGGGATATTGCGGCTGGGAAACCCTTCATGTTACGGAGGAAGTTCGGAGATCCACGGTATGCCCCTCTGGATCGGCTGTGGAGTTCGGCAGATGCGTATATGGATTTGGCGGCGAGCGCTGCCGATGCGGCCAAGTACTTCCAAGGTCAGACAGATCGTGAAGTGGACAAGCTGTTCTGGTCGCAATTCAACGTTCCAGAGCGTCCGCTTTCATTGACTGACCAGCTAGCCGAATGGGCCGAACTGAATAGGTTGTCCGGACTCGCCATGAGGTCTGTTGTGGATCAGCTATGGCCGGAAAAGCCAAAGCCGAACAGCTATTTCAGCTTAGTGCAGCAGTTCCTTGGTGCGGTGCCGCGCATTAATGCGATGAAGAGGTCGGCGTGCATAGAAGGCTCGCGGATGGCCCTTGCCCGTGTTAAAGCATACTGGGCGGAGATGGACGCTACCACTGTTGCGGCGCAGGGTTCGGCCATAGGCCGAGTGGCTGCCGAGCACTATTTCGAGGAGGTTCTCGAGGGTGCTCGTTTGATAGAGGCCCAGTGCTCGAAGAATATAATGTTTGAGTGATATGTATTCTCATTGTAAACACAATGCTTTTATGAAATTTTATAAGGCTATGTTTATACTTTTGCCTGAAAGTAGTATGATGCCTCCTGTGCGGCCGTTTATGTATACATGTGTATAACCTGAAAGATTGCAGCCGTCGGCTTCAACCCCCACGCATATAATGCGGAGGTGCTCGCGAAAAATGCGTGTTCACACTTAACCCAACGTCTTGGTCCTATTAAGGAGGTGATAGCATAGCGAACGAGGCAACCGGACTATAATGCTTTAACACTTTCACTTAGCCATAGGAGTTTGACAGTGGGGCTACTAGATAGCCCCTGGTGGCTCCGCACTCTCCCGATCGCGGGGTGCGTACATGCCTGGCCGGAAAACGGCCCTTCGTTAAGGCGGAGGAATTCTAACATTCCGATAGGTCATCGAGTGGTTGACCAGTCTCACGCTATATCATGACAGTCAGTTTTCGGCTTTCTCTACTGAGGTGCTCGTCCGGATGAACCAGGGCACAATCGCAGTAGTTCTCCTGGTGCTACCTTAGCCGATAAAGCAGAACGTAAGGCACCAAAACACAGGAGCCGGGCAAACCCAACATTTGACCAAAGACAATGATTCGGAGCTGATGCATATAAGGCCAAACTTGCAACGCCGAACACTCCCTAAGGTATTCAGTCTTTATGGTATAAATCGGGCCTAAATAGTGCCCTTTGTAAGAAGCCCCTTGTGTCTAGGTACGTGCATTATTCTGACGTGGCCACATGCCAAGACGTCAGCATCCTTCTCAACTGTGCTGAGAATTCGGTGGATGTGTATCAACAAGAGACAGTAAAAAAAGGTTCACGCAGGGTCTTAATCTAAAAAGAATCCTTGGAGCGGGTCCCTGCTACACGTCTGCGCCTGTGTCTCCATTGTGCCATATCCTGGACGGGTGTAGCACGATGATCATCTGTAAAAGAGAGGAACTTAGGTGAAAAAGCTGTCGTGCAAAAATATAGTTTTTAAAGAAACCATGTATAATTCAAGATGAGTAAAAATTGCCACTTGTTTGCGTGCGTTGGGCCCCTTGTTTGTAATAGGGGTGTGACCATTGATCTGGTATGAATTACATATAGCTGCACCGGACTCGTCTAACCGTGTCCGAGGACTTGACGACCTGTTAAATGCTTTAGTTGGTGAGGCCGTTTTTAGTGTGCGGCTGCCAAGGCAGCCGCACTCTCTTCGGTGTGCAAAGATCAGTTAATACTTCCATTCACTGTCGTGATGCCACGTGGGCCGGGCATCTTGAGTGTGAGGGAAGTGTAGTGCGGTATTGCATTAAAGCGAGCGAAAGCTTCGCGTCCGAGTAGTCCTTGATAGACACTTTGGAATGAAGCGATGTGGAAGGTTAAATGTTCGCTATGGAAGTTATCAGGGAGCTGAATATAACCTTTAGTAGCAGGGAGCCTATGCAATGAGCCCCCGGTCCTGGCGTTACTCCTTTAAAGGTAGTATTGCTATGGCAAATTTTCGTTGGGTCTATCCCCATTTCGCGGACTGTATCCTGGTATATCAGGTTTAGACTGCTGCCACCATCCATCAGGACTCGTGTGAAGTGGTATCCGTGAATTATTGGGTCTAATACCAGGGCAGCCCATCCTGCACGCCGGATACTTGCAGAGTAATCACGATGGTCGAAAGTGATCGGTTGAGACGACCAATGGCAGGACTCCGCGGTGATAGGCCCTTGGGCATATTTTTCTGGGAGTGCCGTTTTGTTTTTTCCCTCGATCACGTGTAACACATTTACTGTTTTGACTTCTGGTGGAAATTTCTTTTGTTCCCCAGTGTCTTGCTTGAGAGGCTCATCCTCATCTTCGCTTGGTGTATCCCTCCCCCTTGTGTACGGCGTTGAGCTTGCCGGACTGCTTGAAGACCCAACATTCTCTGTGGGTATGATTAGCGGGTTTACCAGGGGTGCTATGGATCTGACATATTTGGTCCAAAATTTTGTTTAGGCTGGACAGTTCGTCTCTGGCGCCTTTAGAGGGCGGCTTTTGCTGACCTGGCCAAGAGCTTTTGAATCCGGCGTTTACTGCCGTGATCTTCATGCTGTCTTCTTTATTCCAGCGTTTGTTATTGCTGTTGCACTGTGATTTCCCATTTCCATCTCTAACTTTGGATGTACTGGGGTCGCTGGTGCTGCATCTGGCTAGCCAGCTATCCTCGCCCGCGCAAAAGCGGGTCATGAGGCTTGTTAATGCTGCCATTGTTCTCAGCTTTTCTTGGCTAAGGTGTCTGGCAAGCCATTCGTCACGGACGCTATGCTTAAAAGCTGCCAAGGCTTCGGCGTCCGGACAGTCGACAATTTGGTTCTTTTTAGTAAGAAACCTGTTCCAAAGCTTTCGGGCTGACTCTCCGGGCTGTTGAGTTATATGACTCAAATCATCCGCGTCCGGAGGTCGGACATAAGTCCCTTGAAAATTTGCCCGAAAGGCGTCTTCGAGCTCTTCCCAACTTCCAATGGAGCTTTCGGGGAGGCTCTTAAGCCAGTGCCGAGCTGGCCCTTTGAGTTTGAGGGGTAAATACTTAATGGCGTGGAGATCATCTCCCCGAGCCATGTGGATATGGAGGATATAGTCCTCAATCCAGACCCCAGGGTCTGTTGTTCCATCGTATGCCTCTATGTTTACGGGTTTGAATCCCTCTGGAAATTCATGGTCCAGCACCTCATCGGTGAAACATAGGGGGTGTGCGGCACCCTGATATCTGGGTGTATCGCGTTGTTCGGATGTTTGTTGTGTTGCATCGTATGCTGGCGCACGCTTGCGTGGTCCATAGATGGATCTGGTTTCACTCTCCTTTTGATGCGAGCCCTCGCGTAGACCGCGTATTGGCTTATGTGCGGCGTTGCTTGCCGCTTTATGTTGGCCGTGAGGTCGTCTATCCGGCCAGATGGCTGTTTTAGTTTTTGGTTGTGGGGGGTCTGAGGCATCCTCGTCGAATTCAGGTAGCAACTTCCGCTTTGGGTAGCTCTTGGTGGGGCGATTGCCGCCGTACTTCGCTGCTGTGTTGAGTAATTTGCTCCATCTGATTTGGAGTGTGTCCTGTGCAGCCTTGAGCCTTTGCTTCTGCTTTTGCAGACTCCTCGCGGTGGCATAAGCCTTTGGTGGGCATTCTGCTGCTCCGGGTGCTTGTTCGGCGTTATGTCGTTCGGACTATCATCTTTGACAGAATTGGTTTGTCCGGTTTGATTCTCCGTATTGCCGTGGTCCGGCGGTGGTTCGCCTTGCTCCAACGCTGGGTCTGTATGATCGTTATTTCTGCCGAGGCGGGATTTGGGGAGGCGCTTGCGCCACCGCTTTGACTGCTTCTCGAGGGAACAAGCGTCCTTCTGTTCCTCGTCGTCGTCTTCTTTTGGTGTGTCGACCATGTATACGTCATATGATGAGGTGGTCGTCCAGCGCCCTGTGGGCGGTGGTTGCTCTTCGCATCCCACATCGTCGTCCATACTGTCGATGTATTCGGAGTCGAAGTCGAGCATGTCGGTTTACTCGTCGACAGTGGCTATTAAGTGGGTGGTAGGTGGGCGTCGAATTTCTTCGTTGTCCGCATCCCAATCCTGTTGGCCATAATCCGGCCGGGGCTCCCCTTACAAAGAGAGAGACCTTAGTGAATTCAGAATGTCACCGAAGGGCGAGTGCTGAAAGATATCCGCGGCAGTGAATTCCATGATCGGCGCCCAATCGAATTCGATTGGCAGGGGCGCGGGCGGTTCGGAGTCAGAAAAAGAGTCCGACACCTTGGAGTAACGGGCTACGCAGAGGGTTAGGCTAGTGTTCGGCTTGATCGCCATTTAGACTGCAACCCCTAAGGCGGTGTCTAACCACCCGTCCTCGACTGGCGCAGTTGTCTCCGAGCTAAGGGTCGGAGCTGATGCGGGCGCAACCCCTGGGGTACTATTCGGCGGTAGAGCTAGGTCATACCCATCGTGACAGTGCGGCGCGCCCGGCTGTGGCTCGAATCCATCGAAGATCAAGTCTCCGTGGATGTCGGCCGTGTAGTTCAAACTTCCAAATCTGACCTGATGGCCAGGGGCGTAGCTTTCAATCTGCTCTAGATGGCCAAGTGAATTAGCCCACAGTGCAAAGACGTCGAGTACGAAGATCTGTCTGGGGAGAAAAGTCTCACCCTGGACCACATCGCTATCGATGATAGTAGGAGCCATCAAGCCTAATGGCGACGACACAGAGGAACTCTCAATGAAAGCACCAATGTCGGTGTCCAAACCGGCGGATCTCGGGTAGGCGGTCCCGAACTGTGCGTCTAGGCCGGATGGTAGCAGGAGGCAGGGGACACGATGTTTTACCCAGGTTTGGGCCCTCTTGATGGAGGTAAAACCCTACGTCCTGCTTGATTGGTATTGATGATATGGGTAGTACAAGAGTAGATCTACCACGAGATCAGAGAGGCTAAACCCTAGAAGCTAGCCTATGGTATGATTGTACGTTATGGTTGTTGTCCTACGGACTAAAAACCCTTCGGTTTATATAGACACCGAAGAGGGTTAGGGTTACACAAGGTCGGTTACAAAGGAGGAGATATCCATATCCGTATTGCCTAGCTTGCCTTCCACGCCAAGTAGAGTCCCATCCGGACACGAGACGACGTCTTCAATCTTGTATCTTTATAGTCTAACAGTCCAGCCAATGGAGATAGTCCGGCTGTGCGGAGACCCCCTAATCCAGGACTCCCTCACCCAGGTACACATTCTTCATGCATTTTTCCAAGTATATACTTTCGGTGTCAGCTAAATAGTGCGTGCATGCGTGGTATCCCTTGTTTGTCTATCCTGAAAGGTTACTGAGAGCAGGCCAATCATTGATGGTTACAAACAGCAACGCGTGTAGGTTAAATTCCTGCTGTTTGTGCTCATCCCACACACGTACACCGTTTCCATTCCACAGCTGTAAAAGTTCTTCAACTAATGGCCTTAGGTACACATCAATGTCGTTGCCGGGTTGCTTAGGGCCTTGGGTGAGAACTGGCATCATAATGAACTTCCGCTTCATGCACATCCAAGGAGGAAGGTTATACATACATAGAGTCACAGGCCAGGTGCTGTGATTGCTGCTCTGCTCCACGAAAGGATTAATTCCATCCGCGCTTAAACCAAACCATATGTTCCGTGGGTCAGCTACAAACTCAGCCCAATACTTTCTCTCAATTTTTCTCCACTGTGACCCGTCGGCGGGTGCTCTCAACTTCCTTTATTTCTTACGGCCCTCTCTGTGCCATCGCATCAACTTAGCATGCTCATCATTTCTGAATAGACATTTCAACCGTGGTATTATAGGAGCATACCACATCACCTTCGCAGGAACCCTCTTCCTGGGGGGCTTGCCATCAACATCACCAGGGTCATCTCGTCTGATCTTATACCGCAATGTACCGCATACCGGGCATGCGTTCAAATCTTCGTACACACTGCGGTAGAGGATGCAGTCATTAGGGCATGCATGTATCTTCTGCACTGCCAATCCTAGAGGGCATACGACCTTCTTTGTTGCGTACGTACTGTTGGGCAATCCGTTATCCTTTGGAAGCTTCTTCTTCAATATTTTGAATAGCTTCTCAAATCCTTTGTCAGGCACAGCATTCTCCGCCTTCCACTGCAGCAATTGCAGTACAATACCAAGCTTTATGTTTCCATCTTCGCAATTGGGGTACAACCCTTTTTTGTGATCCTCTAACATGCGATCGAACTTCAGCTTTTCCTTTTGACTTTTGCATTGTGTCCTTGCACATCGGGCACATCGTCTGGTTCCTCTTGATCTGCAGCACCTTCCCCGGTTGCAGCATCACCCTATTCAGGGGGCACATAGTTGTCATCGTCCTCTTATTCATCGCTGTCTTCCATCATAACCCCTATTTCTCCGTGCCTCGTCCAAACATTATAGTGTGGCATGAAACCCTTATAAAGCAGGTGGGTGTGAAGGATTTTCCGGTTAGAGTAAGACTTCGTATTCCCACAATTAGGGCATGGACAACACATAAAACCATTATTATTTTTTGCCTCAGCCACTTCGAGAAAATTATGCAGGCCCTTATTGTACTCGGTGGTGTGTCTGTCACCGTACATCCATTGCCGGTTCATCTGCATGCATTATATATAATTATGTGTGTGAAAAGTAAGAAAATTTGACAAGTATCTATCTAAAGTAAGAATTTTTTTTCTTTCAGAAAGAAGATGAGAACAAGAGGCTCACCACGGTGGTGCCGGCGACGAGATCGGCGCGGGCGATCGACGGCGGTGAAGACGGGGACGGGGCATGACAGACCGCTAAACCTAGACAAATCTCGGGAAAATGGAGCTCAAAGGTCGAGCTTCGAGAGGATAAAACTTAACTACTGTGGCTCGGGCATTTCATCGAACACCTCATGTGCCTAGGAGGTGAGCTAGAGCACCCAAATACCCTCCCCTCGCCAGCCAAAAAAATAGAGCAGTGTGGACTGCTCTGCTCACCGGCGAGGGGGTATATATAGGCAACTCATTTGTCTCGGTTTGTGGCTGGAACCGGGACTAAAGGCCCCTGTTCTGTCCCGGTTCTAGGAACGAACCGGGACCAATGGCTGTGGGCCAGGAGCAAGGCTCATTGGTCCCGGTTCGTGCATAGAACTGGGATAAATGGGTCCACATAAATCGGGACAAATGCCTCCCGAGGCCCGGCCAGGCCGCTTGGCACACGAACTGGGACGTATGCCCCCCATGGGTCCCGGTTCGTGACTAAACTGGGACTAATGGGCTTGGCAGGATCGAACCAGAGCCCTGTTTTCTACTAGTGAACTGGAGGAAGAGAAGCTCCGACGCACCCCTACCTAGCGCACCAAATGTCGAATTTCGGGTTCCAGCAAAACCCTTGAGGTTCGAACACTGGGGTGCGTGCGAAGATCTCTCCCTCTCTCTAGCTCGCACACTTCATGATCTCACGGCCTAGCTCGACAAACCCAAAGAACAAGAGACGCAGGGGTTTATACTGGCTCGGGCCACCGATGTGGTGTAATATCCTACTCCAGTGTGGTGTGGTGGATTACCTCTTGGGCTAAGGATGAACAGTTACAAGGGAAGAACAGCCTCCTGAGGAGAGGTGCTCTTGTGCTCGGTGTGTGTGGTTGAGGATTCTCTTTAGATGATCCGATCCCTTTCTATGGTGGTGGCTAGTCCTATATATAGAGACCCGAGTCCTCTTCCCAAATATTAGGCGAGAAGGGATCCCACAACACCCAATTTGAAGGGGGAAACTAGTACAAGCTATCCTGATAAAAGGTGGTCTTCGCCTGCAAAAGGATCTGGTGGTGACGCCGTCTTGGGCTCCACGGTGACCTTCGTCCTACTTTCCTGCTGGTCTTGGTCTTGTTGCACCGATATGGAAACCTTTGCCTGATGCCTCGGGAATCCTCGCCTGCGTTTGCCTCTTTAGCACCAAAGAGGAAACGAGGACACTACACGCGCTGGCTCTAGTCGTCATGGATCATGTCACAGGAACCTCGCGAGGTGTCCCTTGCCTTGATCTCTCCACCCCTCGCGAGCCGGCCTGGTGAGGCCGCCCCTGAGGAGGTCTTGCATCGTCCGCCTCGCGAGGCTTAGCCCTTCCCGAGGGTCTTGAGTGTTTGCTGGTGAAGATGGGCCGTACAGGGCCACTGGTGGAGCCACGCTATGGGCCGCAGGCAGGCAAGTCTGGGGACCCCCTTTCCCAGAACACCGACAATGCCGTCAAGTTAGAGCAAGCATGTGCGATGCTTGGGTAGGGGAAATGCGGTAATCAACTACAGAGCTACGTTCACTATCTTCATCTAGTGTTGCCTTTTCTTCAAAATCATGTGGGGAGGCTGACGCCACATTCTTTAAATGAGGATCTTTACTCATAGTAGTCCACTGGCCTGACTGCCTCATCATAAGTGATTGATGAGGGATACACAAGAACATTAGTTTGATGAAAGAACATGGTTAATAGACAGATGTACTAGTATGTATCAAAAACAGAAAGGCATGTCATATTCAAAGGTATAATGTGTAAGCTAAGCAAATGCAATTTAACCAAATTGGAAACAATACAAGCTAGGCATCCGGTTGGAGTGGTGGGCATGATCATCTAGGACCTGAGAGCCTGGTGGGAGGCGGGCTGCTTCGCCACCATCATGGCTTTTTAGTTGGCTTCCAGGTGATGTCTGTCTATGCTGGGCTTGTCACTGGCTCGGCCAGTGCCCTGACTAGCTATTTGTCTTATGGTGCTCCTGGGATGGTGGTTCATGTAAAAAATATCTTTCCTTATCTTAATAAAACCAACTTTGGCCTTTCGAATATAATCTAGACACCATATGCAACATGCAACCACATATGACACTGCGAAGTTAAAGCAGGCACTTGGGATGGTGGTTCATTGCGAGCGAGATCATCAACTCCAGAGCTACATTTACCGTCTCCATCTACTGACACTACACCGTTTAAAGTGCTGAAACATGTCTGGCCTAGCCATGTACGAAGCTGGAGCAACTTCTCTCTTTTCTTTTCTGCTTCTGTCAAGGCAGAGTCTGAAATACCCTTGCATAAAAACACAATAGTGAGAGTATGGGTGAAGTGTGTGCAGAACTAGTGCACTGTAAAAGTAGCAGATAGCGGGTGGCTGAAAAATAAATGACAGGAGACATATGATAGCTCTACAACATTGCATGGCAAACAAAATTAGATTCTACTATGTATCATTTTGTAATATATGAGCACAGGGATGGCTGGGAAATGCAGGTACTCCTCCAGCACACCACCACATGTGGTCCTATCAAAATAACAGTTGACTGAAAATAAATAGGTCAGACGATTTTTTATGAACCGTCCGATCTATAAGGAACAGGTAGATGGCCTTTGTCTACATCCCACCAGTCATTGTTGACGATCTTTCTCTAACTGACAGCGACCACCGGCCCAGAGCCCTACCTCCGCCGCCCCGCCCTCCCCTTGATCTCACACCACCGCCGTGCTTGGCAGTGCCCCCCAGCCATCCCTTTAATCTCGACCGACCTCCAGATTCTAGGCATGAACAGCAGCTCTAGGCCCCACATGCCCCTAAGATAAACACCGAGGCGCTACTTCCCCGGCGTAATAGGCGGACTAGCGCCTGTTACGCCGGGGAATGCTTCCTTTAATTACGCCGGGGAATCAACTAACCAGGAATTGAAAACTAGGGGGGCGACGGACCTCTAGCTAAGGTGAAATAGTATATGAGGAGAAACCTTGTGCATCGCGAGTTACTAGGAATATATAGTATCAAGAAGAAGCGGTCAACTAGTGTCTTCTGTGGGATGAACAACCTGCAAGCAGACACGTAAGATTTGCATGAATAAGGGAAGAGGAGTACCATTTCCGGTTGCCAGTGTTGTGTCCTCCATTTGTCGCGGCTATTTTCTTCTATTTGCCCATGGAACTGATGTTTTGGAGGAGGGTGCAGCCTTGGACGAAATGATGGCAAAATTGTTGACTGTGTTACCGTGGTCGTATGTTGGCGAAGGGGAAGCAGATCCGAGGCGGCAAAGGACAGCATAGCTGGAACAGCTCTGGTGCGATGGACGGTGGCGAAGTTGGAGAGGCAATGGTGAGGCACATGACGGCGTGGTTGAACTGGCTTGGGTACGGACAGCTCGGCCTCGACTTGAACAACTATCCGTGGAGGGCATTGCGGTTGCTGTTGCGGTGGACAACGGTGTCGCGGTATTGGCTCGGGCGTGATGGAGGAGGGTGGCGGTTGATGGGTGGGATGGGGTGGCGGACGGAGGACGCCGGGGTTTTGCGGCTGGTGGAGAGGTAGTTTTGGCGCCGACATAGTACAAATGGGGAATTAGACGGGGTGGGGGAGCTAAGGGATAACCATGTTTCGGTCCGGGATGCACTATTTGGCTTTTTTGAACAAATGGGATGCGCTTGTTTGAAATTTGGGGAAAGTACAAACTTCCCCCCCCCCCTCTTAAATTTCGGACCTACTGTGGGTCAGGGGTAGGATGGTAATCCCAGGTGTCCCAAATAGTGGGCGGGGGCGATTTCGGCCGCGCACATGTGTGCTTAGGCGACCATTGTGTATGAATGTTTGTCGAAGGTGGTTGTGTGTCGTCGAGATGAAGCTACAAACCTACCCCGGTTTAGACCTTTGGACACCGGGCCAGTAGGTTTCACGGGTCGGAGTTAGAAAAGTAATTTCCTTCTACTACCAAACATTCACTAGTACGCGTCGGTGCTATACAAACTGTTTTTAACCCCTTTCCGCAATGACATTTGGAACCATCACCAAGTGAGTGCAGGCGATAGGCGGCGGGTCCTTCCCACACGACCCAAAAATTGTCGGGGATAGGCCCTCCTGGGACACCAAATGAGCTCGTGTGCGATCGGGCGAGGCATCGAATCCCAATCATTTCCGTAGGTATGTACATCCCACAGGGTGAATCCCAGAGAAACATTTCCGCAGGTATGTACATCCCACACGGTGAATCCCAGAAAAACATTTCCATAAGTATGTATATCACACACAGTCAATCCAAGGAATACGTTTCCGTTCTTATGTACATCCCACACAGTTAATCCAGGGAAAACGTTTCTGTTTGTATGTGATGACCCACAAGTATAGGGGATCTATCGTAGTCCTTTCAATAAGTAAGAGTGTCGAACCCAACAAGGAGCAAAAGGAAATGACAAGCGGTTTTCAGTAAGGTATTCTCCGCAAGCACTGAAATTATCGGTAACAGATAGTTTTGTGATAAGGTAATTCGTAACGGGTAACAAGTAACAAAAGTAAACAAGGCACATCAAGGTGGCCAATCCTTTTTGTAGCAAAGGACAAGCCTGGACAAACTCTTATATAAAGGAAAGCGCTCCCGAGGACACATGGGAATTATCGTCAATCTAGTTTTCATCATGCTCATATGATTTGCGTTCGTTACTTTGATAATTTGATATGTGGGTGGACCGGTGCTTGGGTACTGCCCTTCCTTGGACAAGCATCCCACTTATGATTAACCCCTCTGGCAAGCATCCGCAACTACGAAAGAAGAATTAAGGTAAACCTAACCATAGCATGAAACGTATGGATCCAAATCAGCCCCTTACGAAGCAACACATAAACAAGGGTTTAAGCTTCTGTCACTCTAGCAACCCATCATCTACTTATTACTTCCCAATGCCTTCCCCTAGGCCCAAATAATGGTCAAGTGTCATGTAGTCGACATTCACATAACACCACTAGAGGAAAGACAACATACATCTCATCAAAATATTGAACGAATACCAAATTCACATGACTAATTATAGCAAGACTTCTCCCATGTCCTCAGGAACAAACGTAACTACTCACAAATCATATTCATGTTCATAATCAGAGGGGTATTAATATGCATAAAGGATCTGAACATATGATCTTCCACCGAATAAACCAACTAGCATCAACTACAAGGAGTAATCAACATTACTAGCAACCCACAAGTACCAATCTGAGGTTTTGAGACAAAGATTGGATACAAGAGATGAACTAGGGTTTGATAGGAGATGGTGCTGGTGAATATGTTGACGGAGATTGACCCCCTCCCGATGATAGGATCCATAGTGATGATTTCCCCCCTCCCGGTGGGATGTTACCCTGGCAGAACAGCTCCGTTGAAGCCCTAGATTGGTTCCGCCAAGGTTCCGCCTCGAGACGGCGGCGCTTCATCCCGAAAGCTTCCTCCTTATTTTTTCTAGGGCGAAAGACTTCATATAGCAAAAGATGGGCACCGGAGGCCTTCCAGGGGGCCCACGAGGTAGGGGGCGCGCCCCCACCCTCATGGACGGTGGGTGGCCCCCCTCTGGTGCTTTCTTCGCCCAATATTTTTTATATATTCCAAAACTGAGTTTCGTGGAGTTATGCAGAATAGGTCTCTAATATTTGCTCCTTTTCCAGCCCAGAATTCCAGCTGTCGGCATTCTCCCTCTTCATGTAAACCTTGTAAAATAAGAGAGAAAAGGCATAAATATTGTGACATAAGGTGTAATAATAGACCATAATGCAATAAATATCAATATAAAAGCATGATTCAAAATGGACGTATCAATTCCCCCAAGCTTAGACCTCGCTTGTCCTCAAACGGAAGCCGGTATCGAAAAAGATGTCCACATGTTTAGAGATAGAGTTGTCGATAAAATAAAATACGGACATGAGGGCATCATGATCATTCTTAGAATAGCAACATATATGTATTATCATATGATTTATTATGCTAAAGTAACAATCTATTCACAATGTCAAGTATGAATCAGAAAATTCATTGAAAACTAACAAACTATAAACTCAATCATTGAAGCAATTGCCATTTATCATGACATCGAAAAGAGTCAATATAAGAGCTTTTCAGCAAGTCCACATACTCAACAATCATTTAGTCTTTTACAATTGCTAACACTCACACAATACTTATGGGTACGGAGTTTTAATCGGGCATAGAGAAAGATAGGGGATTATAGTGTTGCCTCCCAACCTTTTACCTCAAGGGTAATGTCAACAATAATATTTTATGATAACTTACATCCAATTGGATATATATATTAGGATCTTTCCAACACATAGTGCTTGCCAAAGGATAAAGTGTAAAAAAGGAAAGGTGAAGATCAACACGACTCTTACATAAGACAAAAAAACTAAAAGACAGGCCCTTCGCAGAGGGAAGCAGAGGTTGTCATGTGCTTTTATGGTTGGATCCACAAAATCTTAATATAAAAGAACGTCACTTTATATTGCCACTTGTGATAGGGACCTTTATTATGTAGTCCGTCGCTTTTATTTATTCCATATCACAAGATCGTATAAAGCTTATTTTCTCCACACTAATAGATCATACATATTTAGAGAGCAATTTTATTGCATGCAACAATGACAACTTACTTGAAGGATCTTACTCAATCCATAGGCAGATATGGTGGACTCTCATGGCAAAACTGGGTTTAAGGATATTTGGAAGCACAAGTAGTATCTCTACTTGGTGCAAAGAATTTGGCTAGCATGAGGGGGAAAGGCAAGCTCAACATGTTGGATGATCCATGACAATATACTTTATTTCGGATATAAGAAAACATAACACATTACGTTGTCTTCCTTGTCCAACATCAACCTTTTATCATGTCATATTTTAATGAGTGCTCACAATCATAAAAGATGTCCAAGATAGTATATTTATATGTGAAAACCTCTCTTTATTACTTCCTATTAATTGCAACGATGACCAAAACTATGTTTGTCAACTCTCAACAACTTTTATTCATCATACTCTTTATATGTGAAGTCATTACTCTCCATAAGATCGATATGATCTCTTTATTTCTTTTTATTCTTTCTCCTCTATATCTTTTATTCCCTCAAGATCATAGCAAGATAACCCAACCCTTGACTCAACACTAATCTTTATTATATATAGCTCATGGACTCGATTAAATAGAGGGATAATAAAGCAAAACTCAAAACTAGATCATACTAAAACTTTATTCTACTAGATCAAGATATTACCAAAAGGATCGAACTAGGAAAAATGGTAAAGATAGAAGTGTGATGGTGATACGATACCGGGGCACTCCACAAGCTTGGCAGTTGCCAAGGGGAGTGCCCATACCCATGCATTTATGTCTCTTTCTTCGGAGGTGGTGATGGAGGGATTGTTGAAGACGTAGGTTTGTCTTCCAACATCGAGCGTAGGAGGTGCTCCAACTTACGAATAATGCCCTTGAGTGCGGTGATATGCTCTTGTAACAAAATATTTTCATGGTGATATGCTCTGCACCCGAACTATTTCAATCATCTTGAAAGCTTCAATTTTAATAGGGTTAAGAAGATTGTAATGAGGTGGATGGATGTTTTCTTCTTATGATGCCGGAGCTTGATCCTCCGTGGCCTTCTTGATCCTACCATCTTTGTTGATCTCCCCGGGTTCATCTCTCTTCAGCTCTATCTTCACTAGCCAAGCATCATCGCCCTCATTGTTGGAGGAGGGGGACGACATGATGCTTGGCCTTGACAACTCTAGCAGAAAGTAGCTCGAAAAAAAACATGAGATATTTGCATGGTACGATGGTCAAAACCCTCGGGAGATTATATAATGAATTTTTACCGACCAAAAAAAGTATCGTGCAAGAAAACGGAGTCCGGAGAGCACATGAGGTGCCCACGAGGCAGGGGGCGCGCCCAGGTGGATAGGGCGCGCCCTCCACCCTCGTGACGCCTCGTGTCCTTCCCAGACTACTTCTTATTTTCCTATTTTCTTAAATATTACAAAACAGAGAAAAAAAATGCTATTTTAACTGTTTTGGAGTCGGTTTACTTACCGTACCACATACCTATTCCTTTTCGGAGTCTGAAACGTTCTGGAAAGTGTCCCTTATATATTCCTCCGGGGTTACGGTTTCAATAACATCAATTTCAACATTTATGAGATTACCTAAGATATAATGTTTGATTCTTTGACTGTTCACTACCTTCACATTTGTGCCTTCGAAGTTGTTGATTTTTATGGCACCAGAACGATAAACCTCCTCGATAACGTCAGGACCTTCCCATTTAGAGAGGAATTTTCCTGCAAAAAATCTTAAATGAGAGTTGTATAACAGAACATAATCACCTACATTAAACTCACACTTTTGTATCC
Organism: Triticum aestivum; assembly: GCF_018294505.1. NCBI lineage: Eukaryota > Viridiplantae > Streptophyta > Magnoliopsida > Poales > Poaceae > Triticum > Triticum aestivum. The sequence goes on from NC_057797.1 coordinate 144,339,642, forward strand.
TTCGGTCATGCCATCTTTTAACCTTTTCTTTAAACAGTTTGGCATTCTCATAAGCCTGGGTTCTCCACTCATCAAGAGAGTTGATGTCAAATAGTCTCTTCTCACCGGCAAGTTTGAAATCATAATTGAGCTCTTTAATGGCCCAATATGCCTTATGTTCCAGTTCGAGAGGTAAGTGACATGCCTTTCCATAAACCATTTTATACGGAGACATACCCATATGATTTTTATATGCAATTATATAGGTCCATAATGCATCATCAAGTTTCTTGGACCAATTCTTTCTAGATCTATTAACAGTCTTTTGCAAAATTAATTTAAGCTCTCTATTACTCAGTTCTACTTGACCACTAGACTGTGGGTGGTATGGAGATACAATTCTATGATTATCATCATACTTAGCAAGCATTTTATGAAAAGCACCATGAATAAAATGTGAACCATCATCAGTCATTAAATATCTAGGGACTCCAAACCTTGGAAAAATAACTTCTTTAAGCATCTTAATAGAGGTGTTATGATCAGCACTACTATTTGGAATAGCTTCTACCCACTTAGTAACGTAATCAACAACAACTAAAATATGTGTATACCCATTAGAGGAAGGAAACGGTCCCATATAATCAAAGCCCCAAACATCAAATGGTTCGAGAACAAGTGAATAATTCATAGGCATTTCTTGACGTCTACTAATATTACCAATTCTTTGACATTCATCACAAGACAAGACAAACTTACGGGCATCTTTGAAGAGAGTAGGCCTATAAAAACTGGATTGCAATACCTTATGTGCAGTTCTATCTCCAGCGTGGTGTCGTCCATAAGCCTTAGAGTGACACTTGCGTAGGATCTGTTCCTGTTCATGCTCAGGTACACAACGTCTAATAACACCATCTACTCCTTGTTTATAAAGGTGTGGGTCATCCCAAAAGTAATGTCTTAAATCATAGAAGAAACTTTTCTTTTGCTGATATGTGAAACTAGGTGGTATAAACTTAGCAACAATGTAATTAGCATAATCAGCATACCATGGAGCAGTACGAGAAGCATTTATGACAACTAATTGTTCATCAGGAAAGCTATCATTAATAGGTAGTGGGTCATCAAGAACATTCTCTAACCTAGACAAGTTGTCTACAACGGGGTTCTCAGCTCCCTTTCTATCAATAATATGCAAATCAAATTCCTGTAGCAAGAGAACCCATCTAATAAGTCTAGGTTTAGCATCCTTCTTTTCCATAAGGTATTTAATAGCAGCATGATCAGTGTGAACAGTTACTTTAGAATCAACAATATAAGGTCTGAACTTATCACAAGCAAATACAACTGCTAAAAATTCTTTTTCACTAGTAGCGTAATTTCTCTGGGCATTGTCTAGAGTTTTACTAGCATATTGGATAACATTTAATTTCTTATCAACTATTTGTTCTAGAACAACACCTATAGCATAATCACTAGCATCACACATAATTTCAAAGGGTAAATTCCAATCAGGTGGCTGAACAATAGGTGCAGAAATCAAGGCTTTCTTAAGTATTTCAAATGCTTCTACACAATCATCATCAAAGACAAAAGGAACATCTTTTTTTAAGAGATTAGTAAGAGGCCTAGAAATTTTAGTGAAGTCTTTAATGAACCCCCTATAAAAACCGGCATGACCAAGGAAACTTCTTGTCCTTAGGACACGTCATCTTTTCAATAGCATCAACTTTAGCTTTATCAACTTCAGTACCTCTTTTAGAAAATTATGACCCAAGATAATACCTTCATTAACCATAAAAGTGGCACTTCTCCTAATTCAAGACAAGATGAGTTTCTTCACATCTCTGCAAAACTCGATCAAGGTTGCTTAAGTAATCATCAAAAGAAGTTCCATACACGGAAAAATCGTCCATGAAAACCTCAACAATCTTTTCACAGAAGTCAGAGAATATAGTAGTCATACATCTTTGAAAGGTAGCAGCTGCATTACATAAAACCAAAAGGCATACGTCTATAATAAGAGGTACCAAAAGGGCATGTAAAAGTTGTCTTTTCCTGATCCTCTTTCGACACAGGTATTTGAGAGAAACCAGAATAACCGTCTAGAAAGCAAAATGTGTATGATTGGATAATATTTCTAGCATTGGATCAATAAAAGGTAAAGGGTAATGATCTTTTCTAGTAGCTTTATTCAATTTGTGGAAGTCAATTACCATTCTATAACCTATAACAATTATTTGTGGAATCAATTCATCTTTATCATTAGGAACAATAGTAATAGCTCCCTTCTTAGGGACACAATGAACAGGACTTACCCACTGACTATTAGCAACGGGATAAATTATACCTGCCGCCAGAAGCTTTAGTATTTCATCTTTTACCACGTCTTTTATCTTAGGATTTAACCATCGTTGGTGATCAACAATCGGTTTAGCGTCTTTCTCCAATTTTATTTTGTGCTAGCATAGAGTCTATGAAATTTAGAAAAATTAAAATCATGAGACATATCACCTAAACCAACAGAAATAACATCCTTTTTGCAGTCTATCTTAGCATTAATAGTGTTCAAGAAGGGTCTACCAAATATAATAGGACAAAAGTCATCTTGTGGGGAACCAAGAACAAGAAAATCAGTAGGATATTTAACTTTCCCACACAAGACTTCAACATCTCTAACAATCCCAACAGGTGAAATAGTATCTCTATTGGCAAGCTTAATTGTAACATCTATCTCAGCAGGTGCAATATCATGCATAATTTCTTTGTATAAGGAATGAGGTATTGCACTTGCACTAGCACCCATATCACATAAGACATGATATCAATGATCTCCTATTTTAACAGAAACAACAGGCATGCCTAAAACATGTCTATGTTTATTTTTAGTATCGGGTCTAGCAATTCTAGCAGCTTCATCACAAAAGTAAATAATATGCCCATCAATATTATCGACCAAGAGATCTTTAACCATAGCAATACCAGGTTCAACTTTAATTTGCTCATGGGGTGTAGATGTTCTAGCATTACTCTTACGAACCACAGTTGAAGCTTTAGCATGATCCTTTATTCTAACAGGGAAAGGTGGTTTCTCAATATAAGCGGTAGGAACAATAGGATCAACATTATAAGTGACAGTCTTTTCTTCAACTTTAATAGGTTCAACTACTTTTACTTCAATGGGAGGATGATATTTAAACCACTTATCCTTAGGGAGATCAACATGAGTAGCAAACACTACTGCAGGATGCTGCTAAGGCGACACTACGATCAGAGACCCTTCGAGAACCTATCTGCGATGCCATAATCGCAAACGGTGTTGTATGAAAACCATCAGAAATGTGTAAAACGTTTGCGATGACGGACACATCAAACACGGTTCAGGTTTTAGTTGCGTGTGTGATGAAGGGAATATGGTTCAGTTCAATGAATTGTTTGCGATGAGGAGGAACAAAAGAAACGGGCAGCCATATGGAGGCGTGTACGATACATAGCATACGGTTCACTCGGATGAACTATTTGTGATTAGGCAATACAAAAGAAACGGTCAGCCAGATCAAAGGTGTGTGTGATATACGACATGCGGTTCACTCGGATGAACTGTTTGCGTTGAGACATGAGAACAGAAACGGTTAAACTTAACAAGATGTGTGTGATACGCGGCAAATAGGTATGTAATCAGAAATGTGTTTGAAGACTGATAAGAACATAGACGGTTGCTGCTAATAAAACGTGTGTGTTGTGCGATGGGATTGCATACAGAACAACCACATACACACACACACACACACTTATAAGGACATGCTTGCATAACCAAATTAAACATCCACTTACATAGGTGGCTACTACAACCATGGCATTTTCACACACCAAAGTAAACTATTACATGCATAATTACATAGGTGGCTACTACACACATGACATTTCCACACACACCAATAAAGTAAACTATATATTACATGCATGATTAACTAGCATAAACGATCATCTGATCATCATCTAGTTGTTGTGACACTTGCTATTCTTGTGGATCGATCCGGGCTCGTCGATTTGGGTAACGAGGCACTTCCTCATGTCAACGATCCGCCTGTGCATCTCATAGCATGTGTAAATGCTCTTGACCACGAACCTGAGGTGAGGTTCATCCAGTTGCCGCATCCAGGCCTTGTGCTAGGATACGGGACTTGTTCTCTGGGCATCCTACTTCATCTTTTCATAGTAGGGGTCGATGATGGCTGAGGTGAGTTCGAACAGGGAGTCCTGCTTCATGCTGCCCATACCCTGTAGTGGTCACAGATTTCGAAAAGGTTCTTGCAGTCCAAGCCCGTAACACTAAGCGCTTTTACATCGTCTTTGGTATCCACCGTGGCGAACTTGTAGTCGGTGTTGTTGACAAACCTGTTGAAACGGTTGCAAGGCCCTGTGGCCATGCAGTAGTGGTAGATGAGGACATGATGGCGCACGCACAACTGGGTGACGACAATCTTCTGATCTATGTCAGGATGACCGGCGGTGTACTGGAGGTCGATGCCGACCACCTTGTACTTGTCTCCAGCAAGCAACTGCTCAACGTTGTTGATGTAGTCGTCCACCATGGCCGGGTCGATGGTATACACCATCGAGAGATCTGTCTCCCTCGCGTGGGTCTCCACTCTATGCTCGTCGAACTCCATTGGAGCCCCGCCGGACATCCCCTCTCTATGTGTCATCGTGGGTGTGCTTGTTGTGTTGTGGGGCGCGATCGAAAGGTTGAAGAGACTAAGGTTATAATTGCCACATGAATTATAGGGGAAGCCAGATGGCCAGGAATATTGGCATGCCTTGATGGCAGTTCTAATTTGTAGCGCATAACTCCTGTTGGGGGGATGATCCTCGGGCAGGCAATGGAACCCAGATCCTTTGAAAAAAAAACGGGGCCGGCATCACCCTCAAGACGGCTCGCGCTCTGCCAGGTCGCTCGACCCGGCCAAGCCCCCTCAACCCGGCCTAATCCGCAAGACTTCTCCAACAAGCTAGCCCAAGGCGGACGAACCCGGTGCACCAAGACTTATCCAACAAGCCAACTCCCCTTGGTGTGCACTCCAACCAGGCCAAGAGTCAGCGGCCATCCCATCCCAGCCGTATGATGGGCTGAGTCGCCACCAACTGATGACCAAATCCACAGTGTCCTGCCCATGCCTTTGGTCAGCCGGACGAGGCAACAGTGCCCCCCACCTACCAACTGACCAGGCTCGGCGTGGCAACAGTGCACCCATCGTCACCCATGACGCCAGCAAGCGGCAACCTAATGGAGCGCCACTGTAGCCGACTCGACTCGGCCACGCCCCGACGATCGACACGACGGCCAACAGTGCCACCGTACCCGGTGGGTCCCGAGCCCGGGGAACCCAACGAGACCTAGTACCCGGCGGGTCCCAGCACCGGGTCCCTAGACACTGACAACCCTGCCCCACGGCCTTGTAACATTACCATTGTACCCCTGGGGGGGTTGACCTATAAAACCCCCAGGAGCCCTCATGCATACGGGCGAACTCATCATCATCATCATCATCATCATCATCATCATCATCACACACACCTAGCTAGTAACACCCAAGAAGGAGGGACTGCCTAAGCCTTGGCTAGACTCCCTTCTTCCTCGACACAGCTCTAGGGGCAACCCTGTACTTTAACATATAAACCACACTCGGTAGGACTAGGGGTGTTATCTCTCCGGAGAGCCCCGAACCTGGGTATGTCTTGCGTCCCGCGCTCGCTCATGCGGACCTTGCCTCTGGAGCCCACTAGTGCCCTCGAGACTCCTCCTCTCTTTAGCCATCCCGTGGCATATGTCGTGCACCCACCACGACAGTTGGCGCCCACAGTGGGCCAGCTCGAGGTCCTGGCCGGAAGCATGCTTCAGACGGGGCTCTACTCCGACTCCGACGAGCCCATCATGCTGGCGGACGACGTCATCGACGCACTCGTTGTCTCCTTCACCGCGCTGCTCGACTTTTCTGAATCCCCCCATTCCCTCGGCGGCAGCGTCCAGAGCGGCGAGGAAGGCCGCTGAAGCCAGGACCGCAGCAGGGCGGGCCAGCCCGCCTGACCCCCTGCAGGCCACGATGCAGATCCTGCGCGTCCCCATCGGCACCGACATTGACACCTCCGATGTCGCCGAGGCCCAGACTCGCCTTGACGAGGATCGCCAGCATCTGCTGGACCTCACCGAGACGCTCGCTGCCACGCAGTGCCACCTCGACTCCGCTCAGCTGGAGCGGAACACCGCCTAAGGCTTCACGCCGGAAGCACCTGAGCCAAGACGGGTCGCCGATGTGCGGGCCGGGGCGGTGCGATCGGGCGCGCCTTCGACGCCATCCCTCCCGTCTACGAGACTCCCGTGAAGAACATGCACGCTGCCCAGGCGGCCGTGGTCGGCCTGGACCAGCTCGCGGGCGAAGAGCTGCAGGACCGCCTCAAGAGGGTGAACGACCTCCTCGCTACGGCTAACGCACAGCAGGACCGCCTCAACCAACTCGCCAAGCTGGCCGGATCCGGCTCTGCCCGTGTCGCTGAACCCGGCGATTTCCAGCACACGGCATACTCCCTGCCCGGCGAAGCGCACTCTGGCCGCACCCGGACCCGGCGCAACCCCGCCTTACGACCGCCGGCGGTTTGGGCAACGAGCCGACCTCGGAGGCCCGACGCTGGCTCGACCCCCTCCTCAAACCCAACCGACATCCGACGAGAAGAGACTCGCCCCCCCCCCCCCCCCCGCAGCATGGCGACTGATAGGCTGGGCCCGCACGCCATCAACGACTCCAATGCCCATCATCGCCTCGATTGACTCGCCCTCTCCCAAGAGCTAGAGGTAACCGGCCCCGTCAGGCCGGCGTGCTTCGGACCACGCATCCGAGGTGAGCCCTTTACCAAAGGGTTCACGCTCCCCCGTGACACCCCCAAGTATGACGGCACCGTGAAGCCGGTGGACTGGCTCACTGACTACACCGCCTCGCCGTGCGCTACGTGCCCCTCATGCTCCAAGGGTCGGCCCGCACCTAGTTGAATAGTCTGTCGGAGGGCAGCATCAACGCGTGGGTCAACTTCGAGCAAGCTTTCGTGCGCAATTTCACCGACACGTACAAGCGACCCGGCCGCCCCAGTCAGTTCGCCATGTGCGTGCAAGGACCGGCGGAGACCGGCCACGAGTACCTCGCACACTGGACCGAGCTCTGGAACAGCTGCGAGGGCGTCCACGAAGTCCAAGCAATCCAATACTTCGACAACGGGTGCCGCGATGGCACCCTCCTCAAGCACAAGCTCTTGCACTCCGAGCCGGCCACCATGGCCGTGCTCATGGTGATGGCGGACAAGTACGCCACCGCCGACTCCGCCATGAAGATCCAGGTGGCACTAGACGAAGCCAGCAAAGTGAAGCCGGTTCCCCATCTGAAGTCGGCCGGCGAAGGTAGCCGGCAGCAGCACAACCAGTAGAACAACAAGTGCAAGGCCGATCAGCCGACTCAGCGCTACGACAACCGGCTCGTCGCGGTCGCCGAGCAGGCACCCACAACTGACCCAGTCGCCAAGCGTCGGCAGACCGGCAAGACGACATGGCAGCCCGCCATGAGTTTCGAGGAGATGCTCGACGCTCCCTACAAGCATCACAGCGGCGCAAGGCCATCCACGCACATGCTTCGGCAGTGCGCCATCACCAAACGCATCATGAGGGCCGACGTCCCGCATCCTCCAGCCCCGACTCCAGGAGCGGGGCAGCCGCCTCTACCTACACCATCGCCCCCGGCCGACAATGCAATGCGCGACGACGCCTACCCGGCCCAGAACGCAACCTACGTCATCTTCACCAGCCTCGGTGACAACAAGCGCAGCGAGCACCTCCTTCCGCAGGAGGTGAACACCGTCATTCCAGCCAAGAGGGAGTGTATGCATTGGTCGGAGTGCCCGGTCACATGGACTCGGCAGGACCACCCGGCCGTCATGCCGATCCTGGGTGGTTACGCCCTAGTCCTCGATCCCACAATCGTCGTGCCTTGGTGCCTGTGCAAGTTCTCCCAGGTTCTCATCGACGGCGGCAGCAGCATCAACATCATTTACCGCGACACCGTGAACAAGCTCGGCCTCGAGGCCAAGGACTTGGAGTCAACCCGGATGGTCTTCCACGTCATCGTTCCCGGCCTCTCCTGCTCCCCAATCGGCCGGATCCGGCTCGACGTCCTGTTCGGTGACAACAGCCACTTTCGACGCAAGCCGATCTGGTTCGAGGTGGTGGACCTGTCCAACGCGTATCATGCGCTGCTGGGCCGGCCCGCGCTCGCCAAGTTCATGGAGGTTCCCCACTATGCCTATCTGAAGATAAAGATGCCGGGTCCAAAGGGCATCATCACCATCACCGGCGACTACCGCAAGTCCGTGGAGTGCGCCCAAGACGGTGCCAAGCTGGCCGAGTCGTTGGTTATAGCCGAGGAGCAGCGCCAGCTCGACCGGATCGTCGCCCTGGCCCAAGAGACGTTGGCCGCACCCATCCCAGCCGAGGACCCGGCCGACGAGGCCTCGTTCAAGCCCTCCAAGGGGACCAAGAAAGTGAAGCTGAACGCGGAAGACCCCAGCTACAGCAAGTACGTTGTCATAGGCACCCACCTCGACAGTAAATAGGAAGGCGAGCTCGTCGATTTGCTCCGTGAGAATCGGGATATCTTTGCATGGACCCCAAAGGACATGCCAGATATCCCAAGGAAGTACGCTGATCACAAAATTCACGTCCACAAGGACGCCAAGACCATCCGTCAACCCTTGCGACGTTTTTCGAAGAGAAGAGAAGGACCATCGGTGAAGAGGTCGCCAAGCTCTTGGCGGACGGATTCATCATGGAAGTATTTCACCCCAAGTGGCTGGCCAACCCAGTACTCGTTTTGAAGAAGAACAAGACCTGGTGCATGTGTATCAACTACACCAGCCTGAACCAGGCCTGCCCCAAAGACCCATTCGCTCTCCCGCGGATCGACCAAGTCATTGACTCCACCGCCGGGTGTGAGCTCGTGTCCATTCTGGACGCTTACTCCGGCTATCACCAGATCAAGCTGGACCCAGCCGACGCCCTGAAGACGTCCTTCATCACGCCCTTTGGGGCGTATTGCTATATCACCATGTCGTTTAGCTTGAAGAATGCCGGCGCCACCTTCTAGCGCTGCATGCAGAAATGCTTGCTGTCGCAACTCGGCCGCAATATCCACGTCTACGTGGATGATATCATGGAGAAGACCAAGCAGCACCTCATGCCCCTTGACGATCTGAAGGAAACCTTCGCCAACCTGCACGAGTACAAGCTCAAGCTTAACCCGCAGAAATATGTCTTCAGCGTCCCAGCCGGAAATCTACTCGCTTCCTTGTCTCGGAGCGCGGCATTGAGGCGAACCCGGAGAAAATCAAGGCCATCGAGCGCATGCGCAAGCCGGCCCGATTGCGCGATGTCCAAAAGTTCACCGACTGCTTGGCCTCGGTTAGCCGGTTTCTCAGCCGGCTGGGCGAGAGGGCCCCGCCCCTGTATCAGCTGATGAAGAAGATGACGCCATTCGAATGGAATGACCAGGCGGATGAAGCCTTTCGGGAACTCAAGTGCATGCTCTCCACCGCACCAGTCCTGGCTGCACTGGTCGAGAAGGAGCCGCTGTTGCTCTATATCGCCGCGACCTCGCGGTCGGTCAGCACGGTGATGGTGGTCGAGCGACCAGAGAAAGACAGGGTCCAAGCCATCGAATGTCTCGTCTACTACCTGAGCGAGGTGCTCTCCGCCTTGAAGCAGAACTACCCGCACTACCAGAAGATGTGTTACAGCGTGTACTTCATCGCCAAGAAACTGAAGCAGTACTTCCAAGAGCATGTCATCACCATGGTCAGCACGACCCCTCTCGGCGACATCATCAAGTGCGGGGATGCCTCTGGCCGGGTCACCAAGTGGGCGCTCTAGCTGGTCGGCCATACCATCCTCTACGAGGCCTGCACCATGATCAAGTCCTAAGCTTTGGCCGACTTCCTTGTCGACTGGACCGAAACCCAGTACCTGCCGCCGCCGCCAGACTCGACGCACTGGCGCATGCACTTCGACGGCTCGAAGATGCGACTCGGCCTGGGAGTCGGCATAGTGCTGTCCTCCCCCAAGGGCGACCGGCTCAAGTACGCACTACAGATCCACTTTGCCGCCTCCAACAACATCGCCGAGTACGAAGCCCTTGTGCATGGCCTCCGGCTTGCCAAGGAACTCGGCATCCGGCGCATCTTGTGCTACGGCGACTCGGACCTGGTGGTGCAGGAATACTCGGGCGAGTGGGACGCGCACGAGTCCAACATGGCAAGCTACCGCCTCCTCGCCTAGAAGTTGTCCGAGTTCTTCGAGGGCAGCGAGTTCCTCCACGTCTCGCGCGCGGAGAATGAGGGAGCCGACACGCTCGCCAAGATCGCCTCATCTCGGCAGTCCATCCCATCTGGCGTCTCCCTCGAGCATCTGCACAAGCCATCCGTCAAGCCATCTCCGGACTCCGAGTCCATCCATGTGCCAACCGACTCGGCCGTGCCTCAACCCGGCCCGGGGACTGCTCCAACCGACCCGACCGTGCCTCAACCCAGCCCGGGGACTGCTCCATCCGACCCGGACGCAACGCAAGCCGGCCCGGGGGCTGCCGAACCCAGTTCAGGGGCCGCCAACACGGATCCCGAAATAGTGGCCGTCTTCGCCGTGGTAACGGTGCCATCCTGGGCCCTACCCATCTCAGAGTTCCTGGAGAACGATGTCCTCCCCACGGACAAGACCGAAGCTCGGCAAGTACAACGTCGAGCGTCCGCCTACAGCATCATCAACAACGAGCTCGTCAGGCGCAGCTCCACCGGCGTGTTCCAACGCTGCGTTGAGCAGGACATGGGTGTTGAGATCCTCCTCGACATACACTAGGGCGAGTGCGGGCACCACACCGCCTCGTAGTACCTAGTGGCCAAGGCTTTCCGCCATGGTTTCTACTGGCTCACGGCCCTCGAAGACACAGAGTCACTCATCAACAAGTGCGAGGGATGCCACCACTTCAGCAAGCGCAGCCACCAGCCGACATCAGCACTCCGGACCATCCCGATCGCCTGGCCCTTCACGGTCTGGTGACTCAACATGGTGGGGCCCTTCAAGACCGCCCGAGGCGGCATGACGCATTTGCTGGTGGCGGTAGACAAGTTCACCAAATGGATCGAAGCAAGGCCAATGAAGAAGCTAGACAGCCCGATAGCCGTTCGGTTCATCAAGGACATCGCGGTATGCTATGGCATGCCGAACAGCATCATCACGGACAACGACACCAACTTCGCCAAGGGCACGCTCGCGCAGTACTGCTCCGTCTCCGGCATCGGCCTTGACCTGGCGTCCGTTGCACATCCGCAGTCCAACGGCCAGGTCGAGCGGGCCAACGGCCTCATCCTATCCGGCATCAAGCTGCGGCTCGTCGAGCCACTCGTCCGTTCTCCCGGCAGCTGGCTCGACGAGTTGCCGGCCGTCCTCTGGAGTCTTCGCATGATGCCAAACCGGTCAACCGGGTTCACCCCGTTCTTCCTCGTCTACGGAGCAGAAGCCGTCATTCCGGCCGACATCGAGTTCGACTCGCCACGCGTCATGATGTACCTGGAAGTCGAAGCTAAAGAAGCTCGCGAAGACGGCGTCGACCTACTCGAAGAAGCACGTCTCCTAGCGCTCAATCGCTCGGCCATCTGCCAGTAAGGCCCGAGGCACTACCACAACAAGAAAATCAAGCCCCTCGCCTTCTGGGAGGGAGACCTCATCCTCCGGGTCGTCCAACAGTAGACCAGCCAACATAAACTGTCCTACCCATGGGAGGGCACCTTCATCATCAGCAAGGCCCTATGCGATCGCAACGTGTGCTACCTCATCGATGCTCGCAAGTCAAACAAGCGTAAGAGGGACACCTCCGGTGAAGAAACAACCCGGCCATGGAATGCGGAGCTCCTCCGCCCGTTTTACAGTTAGCCGTATGCATGTATGTAGCTGGCCCGGGCGGTGATCCGTCCGGCCTCCGCCTGCAGCTGGTTCTCCAAGCCGGCCCGCTGGCCCATCAGCGCGTCCAGCGCCATGTCCGGATGCCAAGACCGCACGAACCGAAGCGCCATCTCGGCACCAGCACGGGCGGTAGAAACCCGCCACTCATGAAGACGATCTGGGCCCGCCTCCAACAACCGTGCCAGCCACGTGAAGCTGTTCGACGCAACGCCGCCCGGCCAGAGGGACGCCCTCATCGCCGCGCCAGCCTCAGATAGCCGCCCCATCTACTCGCTCAGGACTCGCAGACGGGCCTCGGCGGCGGCCACGATCTCCGGGAATGTCCAGGCCACCTGCGGGTCAGTCCCGGAGCCGACGACTCCCTGCGGGTCATGCTGAAAGCGGACCGCTTCCTCCGCCAGCCGACGCATCTCTGGGAAGGCCCCTGTCGATGAGAAAAGCAAGTCAGAAGAGAGCCACTAAGGAAGAAAAGCCGGAGTCCCAACCCGGTAACAACAAAACCAAAGGAAACCACTTACTGGAGAAGGACTCTTCCAGGTGTTGCGCTTCGAGCAACGTACCGCGCCGCTCTCGGGTGATGGTGTGGTCACGCTCCTGGAGCGCCTTCTCCAGCTCTGCGACCTTGGCAAGGACCGTGTTCAGCTCGGCATCCTTGTCCTCGGCCGCCTTCCCGTCCTCCTCGCGGCGCGGGGTCTCCGCCTGCCGGGTCTCCTCTGCCGCGGCCACCAGCGCCTTGAGGCGCTCCACCTCGGCCTGGAGCTGCCCCTTGTCATCGGCCAGCTAGCCGTGTTGCTGGTCCGCCTCGGCAAGGGCCTGCTGCGCCTCCATGACCTTGGCGTCCTCCGCCTTGAGGCGCTCCACCTCGGCCTCAAGGCGGCCCTTGTCGCCCTCCAGCCGCTCCTGCAGCCGATTGGCTTCATCAAGAGCCCGCCCGGCTCCCGTTGCCTCCGCCCTCGCCCGCTCCACCTTGGCTCCAAGCCGACCGGCGTCAGCAACAAGCCAGTCATAGTGGAAGCCAGCCCGGACCAGCCGGGTCCTCCAAGACAGCACCTCGGCTGCAGAAAAGGAACTCAGAAACAAAGTACTACTTAAGATTCGACCCAACTGCTACACAGTTGGCCGGAATCTCGGGGGCTACACCCAGTGGGTGCGCTAGCGCGCCCCCACTAGAAAAGAGCGTGCAAAACAAGTACCTGCCACGGCACGGAGCTCCTCCTCCTGGGTGGCGAGCCGCTCCTTGAGACGTCGGTGAGTCTCAAGGAGCCGGTTGAAGACGCTGGCCTGGTAGGCGTCCAGTTGCTGCAAAAAGCAGTGATCAATGCAAGACATCAAGATAAGATTCGACCCAACTGCTCTGTAGTTGGCCCGAATTTCGGGAGCTACACCCAGTGGGTGCACTGGTGCGCCCCCATGAATTAAAGGCAATAAAAAGGAAACGACGAACGCAAAGGAAACTTACAAACACGGCGCGCTCCAGCTCCTGCGTCACCTCGACCTCGGCCTGGGCGAAGGCCTGGATCCGGTCCGCCGCCCTCGCAGGCGTCGGGTCACGGCGTTCGTCGCCGCCTCCTCCTGAGTCTGGGGCCCAAAGAAGACCTCGCCAGTCCTGCTCCGCGTCGGCTGCAACACGGCGGCCCGGTGACCCCCTGGCTTGAACACCAGGGCGTGCTCCGACGCCGGCCCCGTGGGCCGACTAGCTCGCGGCTCCACCACCAGCGACGTCTTGCTCGCCGATGCCTAGGCCGTCCCTGCCGGCGCCGTCCGCAATGCCTCCCCCAAGACGGCGCCACCGCCGCCTCCACCAGCTCCCGCCCACTCGACCAGGTCTGTCCGCGGCGGGACGCCATCCGCAATGACCACGACCTCCCGGTCGAGGTCCATCGCGTCGAAGCGGCCATCATTGCCGTGCTCCCCCTCCGACGACGGCACAAAGGCCGTCTCCACCACCACCGTCCCCACCGGCGTCTCCGGCCACGCCGGTTCCAAGCCGGCTCCCGCCCACGCCGCCGTGGCACTAACCCACGCCTGGGTCGACGCCACCTCCAGCTCCGCCTCGGGCCAGTTTCTGTCCTGCCAGGCCAGGCCTACGATGTCGGACGGGTCCAGACCAAGGTTTGGATCCGCCCGCCCCTCCTCCTCCTCGTCTCGGTCGATCGTGCTGGACCAGCTCCTCCGGAATGCGGCACCGTTGGCGGATGCCGCGTCCGCCGCCGCCACCGCCAGTGAGATCGGCGACCAAAAACACAAGATGAAGTTAATACGAGACAAGCAAAGCTGCTCGGCAACTCGGTCCGGGCTGCAAGAAAAGGCTTACCCTGGCACCACCGGAACGGTGGGTCTCACCGCCCTCTCCTGCGGCGCGGCGCGCCTCCTCTTGTCGGCCGGCTTCGCCACCCTGGCCGAGTCCGTTGCATGCTTCGCGGCATGATGTTGTCCTTCCCATGCGTCCGCCTCGCCGCCGACGCTCCCCGAGGCAACCTGGCCTCGACCGCGCCACCACCTCCTCCACCCGGCACCGCTACGTCAACAGCTCATGTCGGCACCTCGACCCAGCAACCCGGTGATTCAAAAAGAAAGCACAAAGCTTACCAGCTCGGCACCCCGCGCCCGGGACAGCTGCCGCCTCCTCCTCTTCGCCGTGTGCCTCGGGCTCCTCCGAGGCAGCATGCACCACCTGCTCCCGCACCCGGTCATATGGATGTCGGATGGCATTCAGAAGCACTTCCCGCGTTGCGTCGGGACGGACAAGAGGATAAGCTCCAGCAAAAAATGGAGACCAAGGACTCACCGAGGGTGTCGGGTTCACGCGACTGTGCGGCGCCTTCCCGAATCCCCAGTCGCCTTGGAGGTTGGCCTTGGAAATGTCGTTGACCCGTCGCGCGACCAGGTCCGCGCCCATTCACGTGTTTGCCATGCGGTTGGGATCCTGGAGGCCGGTCATCTCCCCAATGAGATGGCTGCGCTGCTGCGGCGGCAGCACCAGGTGGATGATGAAGGCAGTGATGAGGGCGGTGTCGGTGAGCCCCTCCCGCTCCTTCATCACCGACACCTGCTCGCACAGGTTGAGCACCTCCTGCGATGAGCATTTGGGGTAGTACCCCCAGTTCTGCTTCTCCTTCGGCGGCGAGTTGATAAAGGGGGTAGGTTGATGCGGTCCGCGCCAAGGTTGCGGACGAAGAAGAAAGAGTTCTGCCACTTCTTGGCAGAATCCTCCAACGGCATATTCGGGCAGTCAGCGCCCGACCGCTTGGAGATGATAGCGGCCCCGCACTCCGACATCTCCCCCGCCCTCGACCCCTGCTACTTCAAGCAGAAGAAGCAGACCCACAAGTCGATCGAAGGTTCGACCCCCAGGTACCCCTCGCAGAGGGTTATGAAGCCGAATAGCTGCACGATGGCACCGGCGCCCAGACGATGAGGCTTGAGCCCGAAGAACTCCAGGAAGTCGCGGAAGAAGCCGCTTGCAGGAAGCCCGAACCCGCGCTCGAAGTGCGGGAGGAAGATGACCCGCTCCATGCCATCGGGCCGCGGCCCCCGCTCACCCAGCGGCGGGCGCGAGGTGACCTCCGTATCCGAGGGCAGGCGCCTGGTGGCACGGAGCTGGGCGATGTCCTTGAGGGTGACGGTCGAGCCCATCCACGAGCCTGACAGCAGCGCCATCGATGAATAAGCAAGAGAATAAGAAGAAGGTGACCGCAAGGCTCTGCTCAAGGCAACGGGCGTCGCATCGCATGGCGTTTGCAAGCAGCAGAGGAAGGAAGACGAAGGCAGGAGGGCGCGGGTGCGAGTGGTTTCCACCGTCCCCGCCTTGCTCCCAGTTTATAAGCCACGGTTCAAAACATGGGGAAGTGGGATCATTTGCGCTCACCTCCCCCACTTCCTCGCAATAACTACACACGTACACGCGCAATAACTGCCTCGAGAATGGCAACCGACTCGCTGACGCTGCAATAAATCAGCGCGCATGGGCCGTAGGCGCGCGGCCCCGGACCTCTGTCCGTCGCCCTGCCTATCGCACGCGTGGCCTATCAGGCCCCTCCACTCCTGGATGCCATGTGGCGCCCGCATGAGGCCTGAAAGATTGTCTCGAAAGATTCGGTGGACTCCTCAGTTTCCCACCACTGTT
The DNA here is from genome assembly GCF_018294505.1 of Triticum aestivum. NCBI lineage: Eukaryota > Viridiplantae > Streptophyta > Magnoliopsida > Poales > Poaceae > Triticum > Triticum aestivum. The sequence continues at coordinate 144,355,793 of NC_057797.1, forward strand.
GTCGGGACCCCGATTCTAAGTCAAACCGATCTAGCATGTAACACCTCATATCACTTTGCGGCCTCACGCACGGTATATGCCCCGGGTGTCGCCTTACCATGGCCCGGGACCGTTTGCGCCTTTTGGCTCACATATATGATAGTGTCGCTAGCATCCATATGACAGAGAACCCGGGCCGACATAACTAGTCGTGAACCCAAAGTGGCACTAACTTACGGGGACAGGCATACATGAATCAACATCGAGCATGTCGGTCAGCAGCCTGCGAATCTGGGCTGTAGCACTGGGCTAATAGGACTCCGGTGAACCGGGCTGTGGCCGGCTAGGCAGGACTCTGGATGTCACCGCGTGACAGACACGGGAACGAAGTGAATCACATGCCGACCAGTCTAAGTGTTCCGGAGCAATAGTGCTGGGCTAGCAGGACTCCGGGTAAACCGGGCTGGAGCGGACTACCATGGCTCGGTGGAAACACTAGGCTACATTTCCCCATAAGAGAGGCTACCAAGGATAAACAACTAGGTTGTGGAATCCCACACATAGCAATACACGTCACACATACACATAACATGCAAGTATGTGCTGTACAACATGGCATCACAACATAACGCAAACTCATATAGATAAAGGCCCAGAAGAGCCACATAGCATTAAATACAAACAGAGGTCTCATGACCCATCATTCAGAGCATACAAGCAACGGAAGTATTACATGTCTGAGTAGAGACAACTACAAAATAAAAAAAGCCGAGAAGCCTGACTATCTACAAGTACCTCCCAAGGGTACAAGATCATAGCTGAGGTAACAATATACTCGTCGAAGTCCAAGCGGTACTACTAGTGAGACAAATGTCTCACCTGCAAAACATAAATAAAGCAAACGTGAGTACAAAGGTACTCAGCAAGACTTACATCAGATCCTATCATACATGCATTTGTATCAGGAAGGTAATGTGGGGGTAGTTGCAGCAAGCCAGCTTTGACTCAGTGGCTATCATGTTCTACGACAACGAGAAACTTCTTTGAGGTGAGGCAGCGCACACGAGTCCACTAATCACCACATCAATACACTACTATGGATTCATCCCCGTCTCTCTACAAGAAGGCCATCCATAGCACTCACACTTGTCTTGAGCATTTTAGAGTATCCACTTTAAGTTGTCTATGTACCACGTAAGCATCCAAGAAGTACATAACCGAGGACATGGCTATTCGAATAGATCATGATAACCCTGCAGGGGTGTACTTCTTCACACACGCTCTCACCACTTATCACCATGTACACGTCATGTATCTCGGCAACCTTCAAGCGGAAGCCTGGCGAGGGTGTCGGCCATGACCTGACTAACCACACAAGACTCTAGTCCAGGTTTATCGCCTATTCGGGTTCCATATGCAAGGAGATCCAACCGGGGTTTCGCTCATGGCCCCAAACAATGTGTACAGGGTTCCCGAGCCCACCATCCGGGTGCCACTCGGTACACCGGGCCACGTGTGCCTAGTCTATCCCAAGTCCACCCTGCCGGGTGCCACTCGATAGAAAAATAGCACTACCTACAAACACCAGAAACTAGTTGCAACTCCTGGACAGAGATCAAGTTGGCTAATAAGTCAAGAGGGGTCGAGTTACCGAAACCCAATGTGTGGTAGTAGCTAGTCATTGGACAACTTACACAGAGCTCAGTTCTTAAGGACGGTTCCAATGAGACAACCCACCATATACTCCTACATGGCCTCTCACCGCTACCTTTACCAAAACGTGTTCACACGCTTAACTCTCAGCACCAGAACATATCGTAACACTCCAATTCATTCCCGATGAATCAGACCCGACATACTCTAAGCAATAGCAGGCGATGCATGGTAGGAACACAACATGGCTCAATCAACTCCTACACATGCTAGTGGGTTTTAACTATTTACTGTGGCAATGACAGGTCATGTAGAGGAATGGGTTCAACTATCACAGCGTAATGTAGCAGTTGAATCGTTGTTGTCCTAATGCAATAAATGAGAGTAGGATTGTATCGGAATGAACAAGGGGTTTGCTTGCCTAGTAGATCAACAGGGGGCACTGCTCCTCTGACAGGTACTCTGGATCGCTCCGGAGCAGGACCTATCGGGTAGGAACGGTGTCGGCAATCAATACACAATCATATGCAACAATATGATGCATGAACATGGCATGAGTATGTGATGTGTTTTGAGCTAATGCATTTAGCATTCTATTTGGAAGAGGTCCATTTGAACCAAAGGTTCAAATGCAACTCTAAATGAAGTCCCTTTAAATGCCATAAGTGTGTTTCCTCAAATACAGCATGTATAAGTTGGTTTGTCATGCATGAAAATGGTACAGATGAATAGATTGAATTTTTTAGATAATTTTCATATATAAATTATTTCAATCTGAGCTACGATTGAATTTCTATGAATTTTTGAAGTTTATAACATTTTCTGGATTTTCCTGATTTATTTTAAATCAAGAAAACCATTACTGCGTCAGCATGACAGCAGCATTGCGTCAGCAAGCCAAAGGCGGCTAAGCAGGTCAAACCTGACATGTGGGGTCCACACGTTAGTGACACGGTTAGCTAACAGAGTTAGTTAGTTATTAAACTAATCCTAAACTAAAAATTAGCAGGGTCGGGCCCCACATGTCATTGACCCACAGGGGTCAAATCTGGTCAACTGGGGGTTCAAACCTAGTCAAACCAGCCAGCGTTTAGTTGCCGGCGAGGCAGAACGCGGCGGAGGGGCACGGGATTCGACTTCCGGCGACCATTTGGGCGGCGGAGGCCACAGGCGAGGAGGCAGAGCTCGTCCGCATCTTCTGGGGCAAGTGGGAGAGGCGGGGACGACCGGAGCTCGTCGGAGTGGAGCTCGGCGCGGCGGCTGGAGCACGGCTTCGAGCGGGAACGGGCTACGGGGCATGGCAGGAGCTGCGGAAGGCGTGTACGGCCTCCTGGCATTGCGCTAAGCACGACTATGTGCTCGGTTGCAGCTCTATGTGATAGTGGCCACGGCGGCAACATGGCTGTGCGGCGGCGAGCTTCGGGCATGGCGGCGCTAGCGCTAGAGGACGTGCGGGGCGACGTGGTTAGGGACGAAACAAAGAGGGGCTCACCCCGCGTCGTTTGGAGGCGTCAGCGAGCTCGGGAGAGGCCAGACGGCGACGTGGCGTTGCAGGCGATCTCGGGCGCTGGAGGATGAAGACGACGATGGTGGCGGTGTTGCAGGGGCTCCCGAGGCACGTGGTTCGACGGAGAGGTAGACGGAGACGTGGCGTTGCTTGCAGACACGGAGAGAGGGCGAGGGGGAGGTGGCGAGCGTAACAACGGCGACCGGCGGTGACGGGCGTGCTCGGCCGAGAGAGAAAAAGCAAGAAGGAGGTGGCAGAGGAGGGGATCGACTCGGGGGGGAGTGAGAGGGAACGGAGGAGTGTGTGGCGCTCCAAGATCCTCTCCCACGTCGGTGGAAGCAGGAGGTGGCGCAGCGTGTGCGTGCGCGCGGCGACCACGCGCCCCTAGCCTCCTGGCGAGAGGTAGGGGTGACTAGCGCGGCCAGCTGGCTGGGCCGGCCTGCTGGGCCAGGCCGGCTGCACAGTGCCAGGCCGCAGGTAACCCAGGTAAGCTTTTCTCTATTTTTGTTTTCTTTTCTATTTTTCTGACATTTGTTTGGTTTAATAAAAATACTAAACCATTTTATTTTCTTATGCCAATTTTTGTAGGGGCTAGTGGTATTATTCTAGAGCTCCTCAACTACTAGCATAATTTTTGGACAATATTATATATATATAACAATATATATCCAAAGCAAATAATTACTGCATTAATTCCAAATGCCCAAAATAAATACTTATGAGCTCCTGAAAATGTTGGTTTGATTTTTATCTCTGTCCAAAATTTCCAGAGAGCAACATGAACATTTTCTTGGACCTTTTTGGAGCAATTTTTATCTGGGTCATTTCCAGAAATGAAATCTGAGGGTTTCACAAATCCTCATTTCAAATTTAAATGGAATTTAAACATGATGCACAAATGACTAGCTAGTCTAGGTCATACCAGAACTAGGGATGTGACAACTCGCCCCCACTCTAAAGAATCTCGTCCCGAGATTCAGGAGTCGGCGGAAAGAAAGTGGGGTACTCAAGTCGAAGACGATCTTCACGCTCCCAAGTAGCTTCTTTCTCGGAATGATGAGACCATTGAACCTTGAGAAACTTGATGTTATGACATCGAGTGACACGCTCTGCTTGATCAAGGATGCAAGCAGGGTACTCTCGATATGTGAGGTTATCTTGGAGATCAAGCGTTTCGTGGTCCACTCCACGGATGGGATCCGAGAAGCAACGCCTGAGTTGAGAGACGTGGAAGACATCATGTACTTGAGAGAGATGTGGGGGTAGTTCCAACTAGTAGGCAACCTCTCCTTGTTTAGCGAGAATGTGAAAAGGACCAACGTAACGAGGAGCCAACTTGCCCTTGATACCGAAACAATGGGAACCCTTCAAAGGAGTAACCCGAAGGTAAGCCTTCTCGCCAACTTCATAAGCCACTTCCTTATGACGACGGTCATACTGGCTCTTTTGACGAGATTGGGTTGTTTTCAAATTCTCACGAATGATGCGAACTTGCTCTTCTGCCTCCTGGATCATATCCCGTCCAAAGAATTGTCTTTCACCGGTTTCTGACTAGTTCAAAGGTGTTCGACATCTTCGTCCATACAGAACCTCAAAAGGAGCTTTCTTGAGGCTGGATTGGTAGCTATTGTTATAAGCAAACTCGGCGAAGGGAAGACACTTCTCCCAATCCATACCGAATGAGATAACACAAGCTCTAACATGTCTTCGAGAATTTGGTTGACCCGTTCCACCTGACCACTTGATTGAGGGTGGAAAGCGGTACTGAAGGAAAGATGGGTGCCCATGGCAGTTTGGAAACTCTCCCAGAAATGAGAAGTGAAGAGACTACCACGGTCTGAATTGATCTCTAATGGAACACCATAAAGTGGAACATCCCGGCCAAGCCCCCTCAACTCGGCCTAATCCACAAGACTTCTCCAACAAGCTAGCCCAAGGCAGCCGAACCCGGCGCACCAAGACTTATCCAACAAGCCAACTCCCCTAGGCGTGCACTCCAACCCGGCCAAGGGTCAGCGGCTGTCCCATCCCAGCCGTATGATGGGACGAGTCGCCACCAACTGATGGCCGAAGCCACAGTGTCCAGCCCATGCCTTTGGTCAGCCGGATGAGGCAACAGCGCCCCCACTCACCCGCTGACCAGGCTCGGCATGGCAACAGTGCAGTCGTCGTCACCCACGATGCCAGCAAGCGGTGACCTGATGGAGCGCCACTGTAGCCGACTCAACTCGGCCACGCCCCGACGATCGATAAGACGACCAACTGTGCCACCGTACCCGGTGGGTCCCCAGCTTGGGGAACCCAGCCAGACCTGGTACCCGACGGGTCCCAGCACCGGGTCCCTAGACGCTGACAACCTGGCCCCACGGCCTTGTAATATTACCATTGTACCCCTAGGGGGTTGACCTATAAAACCCCTAGGAGCCCTCATGCATACGGGCGAACTCATCATCATCATCATCATCACACACCTAGCTAGCAACACCCAAGACGGAGGGACTGCCTAAGCCTTGGCCAGACTCCCTTCTCTGTCGACACAGCTCTAGGAGCAACCCTATAGTTTAACATATAAACCACACTCGACAGGACTAGGGGTGTTATCTCTCTGGAGAGCCCCGAACCTGGGTATGTCTTGGGTCCCGCGCTCGCTCATGCCAACCTCGCCTCTAGAGCCCATCAGTGCCCTCGAGCCTCCTCCTCTATTTAGCCATCCCATGTCATATGCCGTGCACCCACCATGACAACTCCATTGTGTCGCACGTAACTCCATCGCATGGCAACGCGCGTGGCGCAACCGCATGCATATGGGGCCCCCGACGTGATCATGCGCACGCCCAACCGCTGGTAGAGCGCGCGCGGAGGGACGCAAGTAGAGCACTGTGTGGTTGCCTTAAGGAAAAGTTGTCCACAAGCCGAGCGCACCGACGGACACGAGCAGAGCGCGCCAACGGACGTGACCGACCGCGCCGCGGCGCCTAACGGCGAGCACAGCATGCTACGGCGCCTAATGGCGAGCAGAGCTTGCCGAGGGACGCGAGCAGAGGACGACACAGTGATACGTGGCAAATAAGATGAACTATGTGAGCCATGTCGGAGACATCAAGCATGAATTAGATTAGAGTTGCGTGCGCGATACGTGGCAGACAGTTGATCCATCAGAGCTGTTTGGGATGAAATAAGCCGTGTGTGTTGCGGGCAAACGGTTGCTGGTGTATAACCTTAAATTTAACCAAAAAAAGTGTTAATGCATGTTATAAAAATTGTATAGCTGGAAACTATGTTCAAATATGACTCCAACGATATAATCTATGGCGACATGCATTCGTATTTTATTAGTTAATAAATCTTACTTATAAACCATGACGGGGTATGTGATGACCCACAAGTATAGGGGATCTATCATAGTCCTTTCGATAAGTAAGAGTGTCGAACCCAATGAGGAGTAGAAGGAAATGATAAGCAGTTTTCAGCAATGTATTATCTGCAAGCACTGAAATAATAGGTAACAGATAATTTTGTGATAGGATATTTGTAACGAGTAACAAGTAACAAAAGTAAATAAAGTGCAGCAAGGTGGCCCAATCCTTTTTGTAGCAAAGGACAAGCATGGACAAACTCTTATATGATGTAAAGCGCTCCCGAGGACACATGGGAATATCGTCAAGCTAGGTTTCATCACGTTCATATGATTCGTGTTCGGTACTTTGATAATTTGGTATGTGGGTGGACCGGTGCTTGGGTACTGCCCTTACTTGGACAAGCATCCCACTTATGATTAACCTCTATTGCAAGCATCTGCAACTACAACAAAAGTATTAAAGTAAACCTAACCATAGCATGAAACATATGGATCCAAATCAGCCCCTTTCGAAGCAACGCATAAACTAGGGTTTAAGCTTCTGTCACTCTAGCAACCCATCATCTACTTATTACTTCCCAATGCCTTCCTCTAGGCCCAAATAATGGTGAAGTCTCATGTAGTCGACGTTCACATAACACCACTAGAGGAGAGACAACATACATCTCATCGAAATATCAAACGAATACCAAATTCACATGACTACTAATAGCAAGACTTCTCCCATGTCCTTAGGAACAAACATAACAACTCACAAAGCATATTCATGTTCATAATCATAGGGGTATTAATATGTATGTAGAATCTGAACATATTATCTTCCACCGAATAAACTAACTAGCATCAACTACAAGGAGTAATTAATACTACTAGCAACCCACAGGTACCAATCCCGGACTTGGAGACAAGAATTGGATACAAGAGATGAACTAGGGTTTTGAGAGGAGATGGTTCTGGTGAAGATGTTGATGGAGATTGCCCTCTCCCGATGAGAGGAGCATTGGTGATGACGATGGCGATGATTTCCCCCTCCTGGACGAAAGTTTCCCCGGCAGAACAGCTCCGCCGGAGCCCTAAATTGGTTCCGCCAAGGTTCTGCCTTGTGGCGGCGGAGTCTCGTCCGGAAAAATGGATTATGATTTTTGTTCTCATCAAAAGACTCCATATAGCAGAAGATGGCCATCGGAGGGCCACCAGGGGGCCCATGAGGTATGGGCGTGCCTAGGGGGTAGGGCGCGCCCCCACCCTCGTGGGCAGGGTGTGGCCCCCTGGTGAACTTCTTGCACTCAGTATTTATTATATATTCTGAAAATGACTTCCGTGAAGTTTCAGGACTTTTGGAGCTGTGCAGAATAGGTCTCTAATATTTGCTCCTTTTCCAGCCCAGAATCCCAACTGCCGGCATTCTCCCTCTTTATATAAACCTTGTAAAATAAGAGAGAATAGGCATAAGTATTGTGACATAATGTGTAATAACAGCCCATAATGCGATAAATATCGATATAAAAGCATGATGCAAAATGGACGCATCAACTCCCCCAAGCTTAGACCTCGCTTGTCCTCAAGCGAAAGCCAAAATCGAAAAATATGTCCACATGTTTAGAGATAGAGGTGTCGATAAAAAAATACGGACATGAGGGCATCATGATCATTCTTAGAACAGCAACTTATATAATTCTTGTCATATGATCTCTTATGCTAGAGTAATAATTCAATCACAATTTCAAGTATGAAGCATAAACTTCATTGAAAACTAACAAACTATAATCTCAGTCATTGGAGCAATTGCAATTTATCATAACATAGGAAAGAGTCAATATAAGAGCTTTTCAGCAAGTCCACATACTCAACTATCATATAGTCTTTCACAATTGCTAACACTCATGCTATACTTATGGGTATGGAGTTTTAATCGGACACAAAGAAAGATAGGGGCTTATAGTTTTGCCTCCCAACGTTTTACCTCAAGGGTAATGTCAACAATAATAGTTCATGAAAACTCACATCCAATTAGCCATATATACTAGGATCTTTCCAACATGTTGTGCTTGCCAAAAGATAAAATGTAAAAAGGAAGGGTGAAGATCACCATGACTCTTATGTAAGGTAGGAGATAAAGGTAAAAGATAGGCCCTTCGCAGAGGGAAGCAGAGGTTGTCATGCGCTTTTATGGTTGGATGCACAAAATCTTAATGCGAAAGAACGTCACTTTATATTGCCACTTGTGATATGGACCTTTGTTATGCAGTATGTCGCTTTTATTTCTTCCATATCACACAATCGTATAAAGCTTATTTTCTCCCACACTAATAAGTCATACATATTTGGAGAGCAATTTTTATTGCTTGCACCGATGACAACTTACTTGGAGGATCTTACTCAATCCATAGGTAGGTATGGTGGACTCTCATGGCAAAAATGGGTTTAGGAATATTTGGAAGCACAAGTAGTATCTCTACTTGGTGCAAAAAAATTTGGCTAGCATGAGGGGGAAAGGCAAGCTCAATCATGTTTGATGATCCAAGACAATATAATTTATCTCAGATGTAAGAAAACATACCCATTACGTTGTCTTCCTTGTCCAACGTCAATCCTTTAGCATGTCATATTTTAATGAGTGCTCACAATCATAAAAGATATCCAAGATAGTATATCTATATGTGAAGACCTCTCTTTCTTTATTAGTTCCTATTAATTGCAACGATGACCAAAACTATGTTTGTCAACTCTCAACAACTTTTATTCATCATGATTTTTATATGTGAACTCATTACTCTCCATAAGATCCATATGATCTCTTTGTTTCTTTTTATTCTTTATCTTTTCTTTTATTCATTCAAGATCATGGCAAAATAATCAAGCCCTTGACTCAACACTAATCTTTATTATATATAGCTCACGGACTCGATTACCTAGAAGGGTCATAAAGCAAAACTCACAACTAGATCATACTAAAAGCTTTATACTACTAGATCAAGATATTACCAAAAGGATCGAACTAAGAAAAACGATAAAGATAAAAGTGATGGTGATACGATACCGGGGCACTCCCCCAAGCTTGGCACTTGCCAAGGGGAGTGCCCATACCCATGTGATTACGTCTCTCTTTTCGGGGATGGTGATGTGATATTCTTGGCGATCATGCCCCTCAGGATACGATTCTCCTGCTCGAGCTTATTGACTTGTTGCTTGAGGTCCATTATTTCCTTTCGAAGTTTTCCTGTAACAGCCAAAGCTCCCTGCACCCAAGGGTGCTGCATAGCTGCGGGACAACCAGTGACACTCTTTTTCATATTCTCATAAGAAATAAATCTAACATTGGAAGGGATAACCGAGTTTTCAATAGCCGAGCTCTGCAGTTCCCCAATTGTGAATCCAACTCGGAAGCGGGAAGTGACTTCTTGATCCTCCTCCATGGCATCTATGCTCTTCAAATCAGCCTCCATCTCTTCCTCCATTGCTGGCCCAAAGTGGTCAACATTGTTGTTTATCATTGATCTCGGTGCCGGATGAGACACCCAGCTCTCCCCGATTGACTCTTGCGAATACATCTTGCTCTAATCTGCAGCAGCAACAACTCGAAACACAAATAGAGGATAATTGCGTGATACGAGAGTCAAAACCTCCAGGAGATTATATAATTAATTTTTACTGACCAAAATACGTGTCGTGTAAGAAAACGGAGTCCGGAAAGCTCACAAGGTGCCCATGAGGTAGGGGGCGTGCCCAGGGGGGTAGGGCGTGCCCTCCACCCTCGTGGAGCCCTCATGTACTTCCCGGACTGCTTCTTATTTTTCTACTTTTCTAAATATTCCAAAATAGAAGAAAATTTCCATTAGAACTATTTTGGAGCCGGTTTACATACCGTATCACATACCTATTCCTTTTCGGAGTCTGAAACGTTCCGGAAAGTGTCCCTTATGTATTCCTCCGGGGTTACGGTTTCAATAACATTGGTTTCAACATTTATAGGATTACCTGAGATATAATGTTTAATTCTTTGACCGTTCACCACCTTCGGATTTGTGCCTTTGAAGTTGTTGATTTTTATGGCACCAGAATGATAGACCTCCTCGATAATGTAAGGACCTTCCCATTTAGAGAGAAGTTTTCCTGCAAAAAATCTTAAACGAGAGTTGTATAGCAATACATAGTCACCTACATTAAACTCACGCTTTTGTATTCTTTTGTCATGCCATCTTTTAACTTTTTCTTTAAACAACTTGGCATTTCCGTAGGCTTGGGTTCTCCTCATCAAGTGAGCTAATGTTAAATAACCTATTCTCACCGGCAAGTTTAAAATCATAATTGAGCTCTTTAATAGCCCAATAAACCTTATGTTCTAGTTCGAGAGGTAAGTGACATGCTTTTCCATAAACCATTTTATATGGAGACATACCCATAGGATTTTTATATGCAGTTCTATAGGCCCATAATGCATCATCAAGTTTCTTGGACCAATTCTTTCTAGATCTATTAACAGTCTTTTGCAAGATTAATTTGAGTTCTCTATTGCTCAATTCTACTTGACCACTAGACTGTGGGTGATAAGGAGATGCAATTCTATGATTAAAATCATATTTAGCAAGCATTTTATGGAAAGCATCATGAATAAAATGTGAACTACCATCAGTCATTAAATATCTAGGGACTCCAAACCTCGGAAAAATAACTTCTTTAAGCATTTTAATAGAAGTGTTATGATCAGCACTACTAGTTGGAATAGCTTCTACCCACTTAGTAACGTAATCAACAGCAACTAAAATATGTGTATATCCATTAGAGGCAGGAAAAGGTCCCATATAATCAAAGCCCCAAACATCAAATGGTTCAATAACAAGTGAATAATTCATAGGCATTTCTTGACGTCTTCTAATATTACCAATTCTTTGACATTCATCACAAGACAAGACAAACTTATAGGCATCCTTGAAGAGAGTAGGCCAATAAAAACCGGATTGCAATACCTTATGTGCAGTTCTATCTCCAGCATGGTGTCCTCCATAAGCCTTGGGTGATACTTGCGTACGATCTATTCCTGTTCATGCTCAGGTACACAACGTTTAATAACACCATCAGCTCCTTCTTTATAAAGATGTGGGTCATCCCAAAAGTAATGTCTCAAATCATAAAAGAACTTTTTCTTTTGCTGGTATGTGAAACTAGGTGGTATAAATTTAGCAACAATGTAATTAGAATAATCAGTATACCATGGAGCAGTATAAGAAGCGTTTATGACATTTAATTGTTCATCAGGAAAGCTATCATCAATAGGTAGCGGGTCATCAAGCATATTTTCTAACCTAGACAAGTTGTCTGCAACGGGGTTCTCAGCTCCCTTTCTATCAATAATATGAAAATCAAATTCTTGTAGCAAGGGAACCCATCTAATAAGTCTAGGTTTATCATCTTTCTTTTCCATGAGATATTTAATAGCAGGATGATTAGTGTGAATAGTTCCTTTAGAATCAACAATATAAGGTCTAAACTTATCACAAGCAAATACAACTGCTAAGAATTCTTTCTCAATAGTAGCATAATTTCTCTGAGCATTGTCTAGAGTTTTACTAGCATATTGAATAATATTTAATTTCTTATCAACTCTTTGCCCTAGAACATCACTTATAGCATAATCACTAGCATCACACATAATTTCAAAAGGTAAATTCCAATCAGGTGGCTAAACAATAGGTGCAGAGATCAATGCTTTCTTAAGTATTTCAAATGCTTCTACGCAATCATCATCGAAAACAAATGGTATATATTTTTGTAATAAATTACTCAGAGGCCGAGAAATTTTTGAGAAGTCCTTAATGAACCTCCTATAAAAACCGGTGTGACCACGGAAGCTTCTTATACCTTTGATGTCCTTGGGACATGGCATCTTTTCAATAGCATCAACCTTGGGTTTATCAACCTCAATACCTCTTTCAGAAACTTTATGCCCCAAGACGATACCTTCATTAACCATAAAGTGGCACCTTTCCCAATTCAGGACAAGATTAGTGTCTTCAGATCTCTGCAAAACTCGGTCAAGGTTGCTTAAGCGATCATCAAAAGAGGATCCATAGACGGAAAAATCATCCATGAAAACCTCACAAATCTTTTCACAAAAGTCATAGAATATAACCATCATGCATATTTGAAAGGTAGCAGGTGCATTACATAAACCAAAAGGCATACGTCTATAAGCAAAAGTACCAAAAGGGCAAGTAAAAGTAGTCTTTGATTGATCATTGGCTGACACAGATATTTGAGAGAAACCAGAATAAGCATCTAGGAAGCAAAAAATGAGTATGTTTGGATAATCTTTCTAGCATTTGATCGATAAAAGGTAAGGGGTAATGATCTTTTTAGTAGCTTTATTTAATTTGTGGAAATCAATTACCATCCTATAACCTGTAATAATTCTTTGCAGGATCAACTCATCTTTATCATTAGGAACGACAGTAATACCTCCCTTCTTTGGGACACAATGAACAGGACTTACCCACTGACTATCAGCAACAGGATAAATTATACCTGCCTCAAGAAGTTTTAGTATTTCCTTTCTTACCACTTCCTTCATCTTTGGATTCAACCGTTGTTGATGATGACGAACCGGTTTGGCATCTTCCTCCAAATTTATTTTGTATTGACACAGAGTGGGACTAATGCCCTTAAGATAATCAAGAGTATATCCAATAGCAGCACGGTGCTTCTTTAGAGTTTTCAATAATCTATCTTCTTCATGCTCTGAAAGGTTAGCACTAATAATAACATGATATATTCTTTTCTCATCAAGATAAGCATATTTAAGAGTATCAGGTAATGGTTTAAGCTTAAACATGGGATCACACTTGGGTGGAGGAGGATCCCCTAGGATTTCAATAGGCAAATTGTGTTTCAAGATGGGTTCCTATTTAAAGAATACTTCATCTATTTCCCTTCTTTCATTCATAAACATATCATTTTCATGGTCTAGCAAATATTGTTCTAAAGGATCACTAGGAGGTACGGCAATAGAAGCAAGACCAATAATTTCATCTTTACTAGGAAATTCCTCTTCACGGTGTTGTCTACGAAATTTAGAAAAGTTGAACTCAGGAGACATATCACCTAAACCAATAGTAACAACATCCTTTTTTCAATCTATCTTAGCATTAACAGTATTCAAGAAGGGTCTACCAAATATAACGGGACAAAAGTTATCTTGTGGGGAACCAAGAACAAGAAAATCAGCAGGATATTTAGTTTTCCCACACAAGACTTCAACATCTCTAACAATTCCCATTGGTGAAATAGTATCTCTATTGGCAAGTTTAATTGTGACATCAATATCTTGTATCTCAACAGGTGCAATGTCATGCATAATTTCTTTGCATAAGTCAAAAGGTATAGTACTATCCCTGGCACCCTATCAATAAGCCATGATAACAATGATCTCCTATTTTAACAGAAATAATAGGCATGCCTACCAAAGATCTAGGTTTATCTTTAGCACAAGGTTTAGCAATTCTAGCAGTCTCATCACGGAAATGAATAACATGCCCATCAATATTATCAGACAAGAGATCTTTAACAATAGCAATATTAGGTTCAACTTTACGAACCACAGTTGAAGCTTTAGCATGATCCTTTATCCTAACAGGGAAAGGTGGTTTCTCAACATAAGAAGTAGGAACAATAGGATCATTATAAGTGATAGTCTTTTCTTCAACTTTAATAGGTGCAGCTACTTTTACTTCTATGGGAGGATGATATTTAAACCACTTCTCCCTAGGGATATCAACATGAGTAGCAAAAGATTCACAGAAAGAAGCTACTATCTCAGAGTCAAGTCCATATTTAGTGCTAAATTTACGGAAAACATCGGTATCCATAAAAGATTTAACACAATAAAATTTAGGTGTCATACCTGACTCCTTACCTTCATCGAGGTCCCAATCTTCAGAGTTGTGTTTAATTATTTCCAATAAATCCCATTTGAATTCAATAGTCTTTGTCATAAAAGAGCTAACACAAGAAGTATCGAGCATGGTGCGATTGTTATCAGAAAGCCAAGCATATAAATTTTGAATAATCATTTCTCTTGAGAGCTCATGATTGGGGCATGAATATAACATTGATTTAAGCCTCCCCCAAGCTTGAGCGATGCTTTCTCCTTCGCGAGGCCAAAAATTGTATATATAATTACGATCACGATGAACAAGATGCATAGGATAAAACTTCTAATGAAATTCCAATTTCAATTATTTGTAGTTCCATGACCCCGTATCATCACATAGCCTATACCATGTCAATGCATCTTCCTTCAAAGATAAAGGGAAGACCTTCTTCTTAATAACATCTCCGGGTACACCTGCAAGCTTAAATAATCCACAAACTTCATCCACATATATTAGGTGCTCATCAGGATGCGTTGTTCCGTCTCCTGCAAAAGGATTAGCTAGCAGTTTTTCTATCATACCCGAAGGAATTTCAAAGAAGACATTTTCATTTTCAGTATGTTCAGTAGGTTCAGTAGGTTGAGGAGCAACTCTTTGCTCTACTGGTCGGGGTGAAGATACCCCGAACAAGCCCCTCGGAGGATTACTTTCCATAGTAACAAGTGACAGTAAATTTCAGCACACTATATAAAATTTTCCTTACCAAATTCCACCAACCAAAGGCGCTTCACTCCCCGGCAACGGCGCCAGAAAAGAGTCTTGATGACCCACAAGTATAGGGGATCTATCATAGTACTTTCGATAAGTAAGAGTGTCGAACCCAACAAGGAGTAGAAGGAAATGATAAGCAGTTTTCA
This sequence comes from Triticum aestivum, assembly GCF_018294505.1. Taxonomy (NCBI): domain Eukaryota; kingdom Viridiplantae; phylum Streptophyta; class Magnoliopsida; order Poales; family Poaceae; genus Triticum; species Triticum aestivum. The sequence continues at coordinate 144,371,075 of NC_057797.1, forward strand.
GCAAGGTATTCTCTGCAAGCACTGAAATAATCGGTAATAGATAATTTTGTGATAGAATAATATGTAACGAGTAACAAGTAACGAAAGTAAATAAAGTGCAGCAAGGTGGCCCAATCCTTTTTGTAGCAAAGGACAAGCCTGGACAAACTCTTATATGATGTAATGTGCTCCCGAGGACACATGGGAATATCGTCAAGCTAGGTTTCATCATGTTCATATGATTCACGGTCGGTACTTTGATAATTTGGTATGTGGGTGGAACGGTGCTCGGGTACTGCCCTTACTTGGACAAGCATCACACTTATGATTAACCTCTATTGCAAGCATCCGCAACTACAACAAAAGTATTAAGGTAAACCTAACCATAGCATGAAACATATGGATCCAAATCAGCCCCTTACGAAGCAACGCATAAACTAGGGTTTAAGCTTCTATCACTCTAGCAACCCATCATCTACTTATTACTTCCCAATGCCTTCCTCTAGGCCCAAATAATGGTGAAGTGTCATGTAGTCGACGTTCACATAACACCACTAGAGGAGAGACAACATACATCTCATCAAAATATCAAACGAATACCAAATTCACATGACTACTAATAGCAAGACTTCTCCCATGTCCTTAGGAACAAACGTAACTACTCACAAAGCATATTGATGTTCATAATTAGAGGGGTATTAATATGCAGATAGGATCTGAACATATGATCTTCCACCAAATAAACCAACTAGCATCAACTACAAGGAGTAATTAACACTACTAGCAACCCACAGGTACCAATCCCGGACTTGGAACATGAATTGGATACAAGAGATGAACTAAGGTGTTGAGAGGAGATGGTGCTGGTGAAGATGTTGATGGAGATTGCCCTCTCCCGATGAGAGGAGCGTTGGTGATGACGATGGCGATGATTTCCCCCTCCTAGAGGGAAGTTTCCCCGACAGAACAGCTCCGCCTGAGCCCTAGATTGGTTCCGCCAAGGTTCCGCCTCGTGGCAGCGGAGTCTCGTCCGAAAAGATGGATTATGATTTTTTTTCTCATCAAAAGACTCCATATAGCAGAAGATGGCCATCGGAGGGCCACCAGGGGGCCCACGAGGTAGGGGGCGCCCCAGGGGGTAGGGCGCGCCCCCACCCTCGTGGGCAGGGGGTGGCCCCCATGGTGAACTTCTTGTGCTTAGTATTTATTATATATTCTGAAAATGACTTCCGTGAAGTTTCAGGACTTTTGGAGCTGTGCAGAATAGGTCTCTAATATTTGCTCCTTTTCCAGCCCAGAATCCCAGCTGCTGGCATTCTCCCTCTTTATGTAAACCTTGTCAAATAAGAGAGAATAGGCATAAGTATTGTGACATAATGAGTAATAACAACCCATAATGCAATAAATATCGATATAAAAGCATGATGCAAAATGGACGTATCAGTATGGTAGGTAATTAAATCGCAAATTTTTTTATTAACTGTATGTGTACGTGTCCACTCGTCCTCCTCTCGCACGTCTTGTCACCCCGCTGCCACAGACGGCTTACAACGCAAGCTTGCGCAGTGCGCGGGGGCATTCTTTTGGCCAAATGGTGGCACCAATGAATCGTCGGTGAGCCCGTTCCCACGCAACCTCGCAGGTTCCCGTGCAAGCTTCTCGCCTGACTCGGTGAAATCCCCCAAAATCCCAATGCTTACCGGCCTACTATAAAAACCCTCATGGCCAGTGAGTCCTATGTTGCATTTTCACCTCCCTCCTTGTAGCTTATCTCGTCTTCTTCTTCCACAATCGCCAATGGCACCGGTCTGTCATTGTCGCTCAGCCACTCCGCTGTCATTGTTTGCGATGAGTGTTTTATATATAAAAAGCGAACTAAACTATGGCTTGGGAACCATTAATGGAGAGGACGCGAGCGAGGTGAGCGGCCATGGAAATCAAAGAGCTCGCTTCCCAGTGAGCCTACGCAGCGTACAGCTCACACGCTTCCCGATGAGCCTGCACATTTGAGGACGTTTTGCACGCCTCTCGGTCAGCCTGTGCACCGGACGGCGCTCGCACGCCTCCCATCCAGTCAAGGTCAAGCATCTATCCGCACGACACCTCCTACAGCCATTAAAACCAAGACATGTGGCGTCACATGAATGGTTAACAGAATTTTAGATTTACTAGAATTTAAAAACTATGCATCTCAATGTTTTGCCGGCAATCAACGGTGCCCCGGTGTTTGAAATTCATGCCCATTTCTTGCATGGGACCTAAGCATGCACCCAAGGACACATATTTGATCATTCAACCAATTTATATGCACTGGAGAATGTGCGTGTAGTTCAAATTGGAATTAAGCACATAAAATGCATTGAAAATTCAGTTAATGCATAAAAATGTCCAAACGAACCCGGAAAAATCACAAAAATTCACACAACACTCCTGTTGTTCTATGATGACACGAGAACAATAATTTGAAAGCAATAAGAGGCAATGGATACCGTGTCGTCCCCAAAGGTGTGACGTTCCCTACCGAAAACCATCATGCTTGTTGTGAGAAGCTCTGGTTTGTGAGAAGCATATACCCAAACCTGCCCCATATGGGACAAAATTTGTACCACGACATGTTGATGCCGCTCCATGATAGCATGCAAAGTTTCATGAATTTCAAACGAGTTTTGGATATACTAGAATTTAAAAACTATGCATCTCAATGTTTTGCCGGCAATCAACAGTGCCTCGGTGTTTGAAATTCATTCCCATTTCTTGCATGGGACCTAAGCATGCACCCAAGGACACATATTTGATTTTTCAACCAATTTATATGCACTGGAGCATGTGCATGTAGTTCAAATTTGCATCATGCACATAAAATGCATTAAAACTCTGTTAATGCATAAAAATGTCCAAACGAACCCGGAAAAATCACAAAAATTCACACAACATTCCTGTTGTTCTATGTTGACACGAGAAGAATAATTTGAAAGCAATATGAGGCAATGGATATTGGTTTGCACCCAAAGGAGGGACGATCCCTACCGAAAACCATCATGCTTGTTGTGAGAAGCTCCGGTTTGTGAGAAGCATATACCCAAACCTGCCCATATCGGACAAAATTTGTACCACGACATGTTGATGCCGCTCCATGATAGCATGCAAATTTTCATGAATTTTAAATGAGTTATCAATTTACTAGAATTGAAAAACCATGCATCTCAATGTTTTGCCGGCAATCAACGGTGCCCCGGTGTTTGAAATTCATGCCCATTTCTTGCATGGGACCTAAGCATGCACCCAAGGACACAGATTTGATTATTCAACCAATTTATATGCACTAGAGCATGAGCATGTAGTTCAAATTTGAATTATGCACATAAAATGCATTGAAAACTCAGTTAATGCATAAAAATATCGAAACGAACCCCGAAATATCAGAAAAATTCACACAACACTCATGTTGTTAGATGTTGACACGAGAAAAAAATTTCAAAGAAATAAGAGGCAATGGATATCACTTCGTCCCCAAAGGTGGGACATTCCCTAGCGAAAACCATCATGCTTGTTCTGAGAAGCTCCGGTTTGTGAGAAGCATATACCCAAACCTGCCCCATATGGGACAAAATTAGTACCACGGCATGTTGATGCCGCTCCATGATAGCATGCCAAGTTTCAAGAATTTCAGACGAGTTTTGGATTTACTAGAATTTTAAAACTATGCATCTCAATGTTTTGCCGGCAATCAACAGTGCCTCGGTGTTTGAAATTCATTCCCATTTCTTGCATGGGACCTAAGCATGCACCCAAGGACACAAAATTGATTTTTCAACCAATTTATATGCACTGGAGCATGTGGATGTAGTTCAAATTTGAATTATGCACATAAAATGCATTGAAAACTCGGTTAATGCATAAAAATGTCCAAACGAACCCCGAAAATTAAAAAAAAATCACACAACACTCCTGTTGTTCTATGTTGACACGAGAAAAAAAATTAAAAGCAATAGGAGGCAATGGATATCATTTCGTCCCCAAAGGTGGGACGTTCTCTACCGAAAACCATCATGCTTGTTGTGAGAAGCTCCGGTTTGTGAGAAGCATATACCCAAACCTTCCCCGTATGGGACAAAATTTGTACCACGGCATGTTGATGCCGCTCCATGAGAGCATGCCAAGTTTCAAGAATTTCAGATGAGTTTTGGATTTACTAGATTTAAAATCCAGGCATCTCAATGTTTTGCCGGCAATCAACGGTGCCCTGGTGTTTGAAATTCATTCCCATTTCTTGCATGGGACCTAAGCATGCACCCAAGGACACATATTTTTCAACCAATTTATATGCATTGGAGCATGCACAAGTAGTTCAAATTCGAATTATGCACACAAAATGCATTGAAAACTCAGTTAATGCATAAAAATGGCAAATCGAACCCCGAAAAATAAAAAAAAACACAACAATCATGTTGTTCCATGTTGACACGAGAAAAAAATTTGAAAGCAATAAGAGGCAATGGATACCATTTCATCCCCAAAGGTGGGACGTTCCCTACAGAAAACCATCATGCTTGTTGTGAGAAGCTCTGGTTTGTGAGATGCATATACCCAAACCTGACCCATATGGTACAAAATTTGTACTATGGCATGTTGATGCCGCTCCATGATAGCATGCCAAGTTTCATGAATTTCAGACAAGTTTTGGATTTACTAGAATTAAAAAACCAGGCATCTCAATGTTTTGCCAGCAACCAACGGTGCCCCGGTGTTTGAAATTCATTCCCATTTCTTGCATGGAACCTAAGCATGCACCCGAGGACACAAAATTGATTTTTCAACCAATTTATATGCACTGGAGCATGTGCATGTAGTTCAAATTTGAATTATGCACATAAAATGCATTGAAAACTCGGTTAATGCATAAAAATGTCCAAACGAACTATGAAAAATCGAAAAAATTCACACAACACTCCTGTTGTTCTATGTTGACACGAGAAGAAAAATTTGAAAGCAATAAGAGGTAATGGATACCGTTTCGTCCCCAAAGGTGGGACGTTCCCTACCGAAAACCATCATGCTTGTTGTGATAAGCTCTGGTTTGTAAGAAGCATACACCCAAACCTGCCCCATATGGGACAAAATTCGTACCACATCATGTTGATGCCGCTCCATGATAGCATGCCAAGTTTCATGAATTTCAGACGAGTTTTGGATTTACTAGAATTTAAGAACCATGCATCTCAATGTTTTATCGACAATTAACGGTCCCCCGGTGTTTGAAATTCTTACCCATTTCTTGCATGGGACCTAAGCATGCACCCAAGGACACATATTTGATTATTAAACCAATTTATATGCACTGGAGCATGTGCATGCAGTTCAAATTTGAATTAAGCACATAAAATGCATTGAAAACTCAGTTAATGCATAAAAATGTCCAAACGAACCCCAAAATATCACAAAAATTCACACCACACTCCTGTTATTCTATGTTGACACGACAAAAAAATTTGAAAGCAATAAGAGGCAATGGATATCGTTTTGTCCCCAAAGGTGGGACGTTCCCTACCGAAAACCATTTTGCTCGTTGTGAGAATCTCCGGTTTGTGAGAAGCATATATCCAAACCTGCCCCATATGGGACAAAATTTGTACCACGACATGTTGATGCCGCTCCATGATAGCATGCCCAGTTTCATGAATTTCAGATGATTTTTGGATATACTAGAATTTAAAAATTAGGCATCTCAATGTTTTGCCAGCAATCAATGGTGCCCCGGTGTCTGAAATTCATTCCCATTTCTTGCATGGGACCTAAGCATGCACCCAAGGACACATATTATTCAACCAATTTATATGCACTGGAGCATGCACATGTAGTCCAAATTTGAATTATGCACATAAGATGCATTGAAAACTCAGTTAATGCATAAAAATGTCCAAACGAACCCCAAAAAATTAAAAAAATAACACAACACTCCTGTTGTTCTATGTTGACTCAAGAAAAAACTTTGAAAGCAATAAGAGGCAATGGATATCGTTTCGTCCCCAAAGGTGGGACGTTCCGCACCAAAAACCATCACGCTTGTTGTGAGAAGCTCCGATTTGTGAGAAGCATATACCCAAACCTGCCCCATATGGGACAAAATTTGTGCAATCAACTGTGCCCCGGTGTTTGGAATTCATTCCCATTTCTTGCATGGGACCTAAGCATGCACCCAAGGACACAGATTTGATTTTTCAACCAATTTATATGCACTGTAGCATGTGCATGTAGCTCAAATTTGAATTATGCACATAAAATGCATTGAAAACTCAGTTAATGCATAAAAAATGTCCAAACGAACCCCGAAAAAACACAAAAATTCACACAACACTATTGTTGTTCTATGTTGACACGAGAAGAAAAATTTGAAAACAATAAGAGGCGGATACCGTTTCGTCTCCAAAGGTAGGACGTTCCCTACCGAAAACCATCATGCTTGTTGTGTGAAGCTCTGGTTTGTGAGAAGGATATACCCAAACCTGCCACATATGGCACAAAATTGGTACCACGGCATGTTGATGCCGCTCCATGATAGCATGCAAAGTTTCATGAATTTTAGACGAGTTTTGGATTTACTAGAATTTAAAAACTATGCATCTCAATGTTTTGCCGGCAATCAACGGTGCCCCGGTGTTTGAAATTCATGCCCATTTCTGGCAGGGACCTAAGCATGCACCCAAGGACACATATTTGATCATTCAACCAATTTATATGCACTGGAGCATGTGCATGTAGTTCAAATTGGAATTAAGCACATAAAATGCATTGAAAATTTAGTTAATGCATAAAAATGTCCAAACGAACCCGGAAAAATCACAAAAATTCACACAACACTCCTATTGTTCTATGATGACACGAGAAGAATAATTTGAAAGCAATAAGAGGGAATGGATATCGTGCCATCCCCAAAGGTAGGACATTCCCTACCAAAAACCATCATGCTTGTTGTGAGAAGCTCTGGTTTGTAAGAAGCATATACCCAAACCTGCCCATATAGGACAAAATTTGTACCACGACATGTTGATGCCGCTCAATGATAGCATGCAAATTTTCATGAATTTCAGACGAGTTTTGGATTTACTAGAATTTAAAAACCATGCATCTCAATGTTTTGCCGGCAATCAATGGTGCCCCGGTGTTTGAAATTCATGCCCATTTCTTGCATGGGACCTAAGAATGCATCCAAGGACACATATTTGATTATTCAACCAATTTATATGCACTCGAGCATGAGCATGTAGTTCAAATTTGATTTATGCACATAAAATGCATTGAAAACTCAGTTAATGCATAAAAATATCAAAACGAACCCCGAAAAATCAGAAAAATTCACACAACACTCATGTTATTAGATGTTGACACGAGAAAAAAAATTGAAAGCAATAAGAGGCAATGGATATCACTTCGTCCCCAAAGGTGGGACATTCCCTAGCGAAAACCATCATGCTTGTTCTGAGAAGCTCCGGTTTGTGAGAAGCATATACCCAAACCTGCCCCATATGGGACAAATTTTGTACCACGGCATGTTGATGCCGCTCCATGATAGCATGCCAAGTTTCAAGAATTTCAGACGAGTTTTGGATTTACGAGAATTTAAAAACTATGCATCTCAATGTTTTGCCGGCAATCAACAGTGCCTCGGTGTTTGAAATTCATTTCCATTTCTTGCATGGGACCTAAGCATGCACCCAAGGACACAAAATTGACTTTTAAACCAATTTATATGCACTGGAGCATGTGGATGTAGTACAAATTTGAATTATGCACATAAAATGCATTGAAAACTCAGTTAATGCATAAAAATGTCCAAACGAACCCCGAAAAATCAAAAACAAAATCACACAACACTCCTGTTGTTCTATGTTTACAGGAGAAGAAAAATTTGAAAGCAATAAGAGGCAATGGATACCGTTTCGTCCCCAAAGATGGGATGTTCCCTACCAAAAACCATCATGCTTGTTGTGAGAAGCTCCAGTTTGTGACAAGCATATACCCATACCTGCCCCATATGGGACAAAATCTGTACCACGACATGTTGATGTCGCTCCATGGTAGCATGCAAAGTTTCATGAATTTCAAACGAGTTTTGGATTTACTAGAATTTAAAAACCATGCATCTCAATGTTTTGCCGGCAATCAACGGTGCCCCGGTGATTGAAATTCATGCCCATTTCTCTCATGGGACCTAAGCATGCACCCAAGAACACAGATTTTATTTTTCAACCAATTTATATGCACTGGAGCATGTGCATGTAGTTCAAATTTGAATTAAGCACATAAAATGCAGTGAAAACTCAGTTAGTGCATAAAAATGTCCAAACGAACCCCGAAAAATCAGAAAAAATCACACAGCACTCCAGTTTTTAGATCTTGCACAAGAAAAAATTTGAAAGCAATAAGAGGCAATGGATATCATTTCGTCCTGAAAGGTGGGACGTTCCCTACCGAAAACCATCATGCTCGTTGTGAGAATCTCCGGTTTGTGAGAAGCATATACCCAATCCTGCCCCATATGGGACAAAATTTGTACCACGGCATGTTGATGTTGCTCCATGATAGCATGCCAAGTTTCATGAATTTCAGATGAGTTTTGGATTTACTAGAATTTAAAAACCAGGCATCTCAATGTTTTGCCGGCAATCAACTATGCCCCGGTATTTGAAATTCATTCCCATTTCTTGCATGGGACCTAAGCATGCACCCAAGGACACAAAATTGATTTTTCAACCAATTTATATGCATTGGAGCATGTGCATGTAGTTCAAATTTGAATTATGCACATAAAATGCAATGAAAACTCAGTTAATGCATAAAAATGTCCAAACGAACCACAAAAAATCAAAAAAAATTCACAAAACACTCCTGTTGTTCTATGTTGACACGAGAAGAAAAATTTGAAAGTAATAAGAGGTAATGGATACCGTTTCGTCCCCAAAGGTGGGACGTTCCCTACCGAAAACCATCATGCTTGTTGTGAGAAGCTCTGGTTTGTGAGAAGCATATACCCAAACCTGCCCCATATGGGACAAAATTCGTACCACATCATGTTGATGCCGCTCCATGATAGCATGCCAAGTTTCATGAATTTCAGACGAGTTTTGGAGTTACTAGAATTTAAAAACCATGCATCTCAATGTTTTGCCGGCAATCAACGGTGCCCCGGTGTTTGAAATTATTGCCCATTTCTTGCACGGGACCTAAGCATGCACCCAAGGACACATATTTGATTATTAAACCAATTTGTATGCACTGGAGCATGTGCATGCAGTTCAAAGTTGAATTAAGCACATAAAATGCATTGAAAACTCAGTTAGTGCATAAAAATGTCCAAACGAACCCCGAAAAATCAGAAAAAATCACACAGCACTCCAGTTTTTAGATCTTGCACAAGAAAAAATTTGAAAGCAATAAGAGGCAATGGATATCATTTCGTCCCGAAAGGTGGGACGTTCCCTACCGAAAACCATCATGCTCGTTGTGAGAATCTCCGGTTTGTGAGAAGCATATACCCAATCCTGCCCCATATGGGACAAAATTTGTACCACGGCATGTTGATGTTGCTCCATGATAGCATGCCAAGTTTCATGAATTTCAGATGAGTTTTGGATTTACTAGAATTTAAAAACCAGGCATCTCAATGTTTTGCCGGCAATCAACTATGCCCCGGTATTTGAAATTCATTCCCATTTCTTGCATGGGACCTAAGCATGCACCCAAGGACACAAAATTGATTTTTCAACCAATTTATATGCATTGAAGCATGTGCATGTAGTTCAAATTTGAATTATGCACATAAAATGCAATGAAAACTCAGTTAATGCATAAAAATGTCCAAACGAACCACAAAAAATCGAAAAAAATTCACAAAACACTCCTGTTGTTCTATGTTGACACGAGAAGAAAAATTTGAAAGTAATAAGAGGTAATGGATACCGTTTCGTCCCCAAAGGTGGGACGTTCCCTACCGAAAACCATCATGCTTGTTGTGAGAAGCTCTGGTTTGTGAGAAGCATATACCCAAACCTGCCCCATATGGGACAAAATTCGTACCACATCATGTTGATGCCGCTCCATGATAGCATGCCAAGTTTCATGAATTTCAGACGAGTTTTGGAGTTACTAGAATTTAAAAACCATGCATCTCAATGTTTTGCCGGCAATCAACGGTGCCCCGGTGTTTGAAATTCTTGCCCATTTCTTGCATGGTACCTAAGCATGCACCCAAGGACACATATTTGATTATTAAACCAATTTGTATGCACTGGAGCATGTGCATGCAGTTCAAAGTTGAATTAAGCACATAAAATGCATTGACAACTCAGTTAATGCATAAAAATGTCCAAACGAACCCCAAAAAATCACAAAAATTCACACCACACTCCTGTTATTCTATGTTGACACGACAAAAAAATTTGAAAGCAATAAGAGGCAATGATAACGTTTCGTCCCCAAAGGTGGGACGTTCCCTACCGAAAACCATCTTGCTTGTTGTGAGAAGCTCCGGTTTGTGAGAAGCATATACCCAAAGCTGCCCCATATGGGACAAAATTTGTACCATGTCATGTTGATGCCGCTCCATGATAGCATGCCAAGTTTCATGAATTTCAAACAGGTTTTGGATTTACTTGAATTTAAAAACCAGGCATCTCAATGTTTTGCCGGCAATCAACTGTGCCCCGGTGTGTGAAATTCATTCCCATTTCTTGCATGGAACCTAAGAATGCACCCAAGGACACATACTATTCAACCAATTTATATGCATTGGAGCATGTACATGTAGTCCAAATTTGAATTATGCACATAAAATGCATTGAAAACTCAGTTAATGCATAAAAATGTCCAAACAAACCCCAAAAAATAAAAAAATTGACACAACACTCCTAATGTTCTATGTTGACTCAAGAAAAAACTTTGAAAGCAATAAGAGGCAATGGATATTGTTTCGTCCCCAAAGGTGGGACGTTCCGCACCAAAAACCATCATGCTTGTTGTGAGAAGCTCCGGTTTGTGAGAAGCATATACCCAAACCAGCCCCACATGGGACAAAATTTGTGCAATCAACTATGCCCCGGTGTTTGGAATTCATTCCCATTTCTTGCATGGGACCTAAGCATGCTCCCAAGGACACAAATTTGATTTTTCAACTAATTTATATGCACTGTAGCATGTGCATGTAGTTCAAATTTGAATTAGGCACGTAAAATGCATTGAAAACTCAGTTAATGCATAAAAATGTCCAACCGAACCCCGAAAAAACACAAAAAATTCAAACAACACTATTGTTGTTCTATGTTGACATGAGAAGAAAAATTTGAAAATAATAGGAGGCGGATACCGTTTCATCTCCAAAGGTAGGACGTTCCTTACCGAAAACCATCATGCTTGTTGTGTGAAGCTCTGGTTTGTGAGAAGCATATACCCAAACCTGCCCCATATGGGACAAAATTTGTACCACGACATGTTGATGCCGCTCCATGATAGCATGCAAAGTTTCATGAATTTCAGACGAGTTTTTGATTTACTAGAATTTAAAAACTATGCATCTCAATGTTTTGCCGGCAATCAACGGTGCCCCGGTGTTTGAAATTCATGCCCATTTCTGGCATGGGACCTAAGCATGCACCCAAGGACACATATTTGATCATTCAACCAATTTATATGCACTGGAGCATGTGCATGTAGTTCAAATTGGAATTAAGCACATAAAATGCATTGACAACTCAGTTAATGCATAAAAATATTGAAATGAACCCCGAAAAATCAGAAAAATTCACACAACACTCATGTTGTTAGATGTTGACACGAGAAAAAAAATTGAAAGCAATAAGAGGCAATGGATATCACTTCGTCCCCAAAGGTGGGACATTCCCTAGCGAAAACCATCATGCTTGTTCTGAGAAGCTTCGGTTCGTGAGAAGCATATACCCAAACCTGCCCCATATGGGACAAAATTTGTACCACGGCATGTTGATGCCGCACCATGATAGCATGCCAAGTTTCAAGAATTTCAGACGAGTTTTGGATTTACTAGAATTTAAAAACTATGCATCTCAATGTTTTGCCGGCAATCAACGGTGCCTCGGTGTTTGAAATTCACTCCACATTCTTGCATGGGACCTAAGCATGCACCCAAGGACACAAAATTAATTTTTCAACCAATTTATATGCACTGGAGCATGTGGATGTAGTTCAAATTTGAATTATGCACATAAAATGCATTGAAAACTCAGTTAATGCATAAGAATGTCCAAACGAACCCCAAAAATTAAAAAAAAAATCACACAACACTCATGTTGTTCTACGTTGACAGGAGAAGAAAAATTTGAAAGCAATAAGAGGCAATGGATATCGTTTCGTCCCCAAAGGTGGGACGTTCCCTACCAAAAACCATCATGCTTGTTGTGAGAAGCTCCAGTTTGTGAGAAGCATATACCCATACCTGCCCCATATGGGACAAAATCTATACCACGACATGTTGATGTCGCTCCATGGTAGCATGTAAAGTTTCATGAATTTCAGACGAGTTTTGGATTTACTAGAATTAAAAAACCATGCATCTCAATGTTTTGCCGGCAATCAACGGTGCCCCGGTGTTTGAAATTCATGCCCATTTCTTGCATGGGATCTAAGCATGCACCCAAGGACACATATTTGATTATTAAACCAATTTATATGCACTGGAGCATGTGCATGTAGTTCAAATTTGAATTAAGCACATAAAATGCATTGAAAACTCAGTTAGTGCATAAAAATGTCCAAACGAACCCCGAAAAATCAGAAAAAATCACACAGCACTCCAGTTTTTAGATGTTGACACAAGAAAAAAATTGAAAGCAATAAGAGGCAATGGATATCATTTCGTCCCCAAAGGTGGGACGTTCCCTACCGAAAACCATCATGCTCGTTGTGAGAATCTCTGGTTTGTGAGAAGCATATACCCAATCCTGCCCCATTGGGACAAAATTTGTACCACGGCATGTTGATGCCGCTCCATGATAGCATGCCAAGTTTCATGAATTTCAGATGAGTTTTGGATTTACTAGAATTTAAAAACCAGGCATCTCAATGTTTTGCCGGCAATCCACTATGCCCCAGTGTTTGAAATTCATTCCCATTTCTTGCATGGGACCTAAGGATGCACCCAAGGACACAAAGTTGATTTTTCAACCAATTTATATGCACTGGAGCATGTGCATGTAGTTCAAATTTGAATTATGCACATAAAATGCATTGAAAACTCGGTTAATGCATAAAAATGTCCAAACGAACCACGAAAAATTGAAAAAAATTCACACAACACTCATGTTGTTGTATGTTGACACGAGAAGAAAAAATTTGAAAGCAATAAGAGGTAATGGATACCGTTTCGTCCCCAAAGGTGCGACGTTCCCTACCGAAAACCATCATGCTTGTTGTGAGAAGCTCTGGTTTGTGAGAAGCATATACCCAAACCTGCCCCATATGGGACAAAATTCATACCACATCATGTTGATGCCGCTCCATGATAGCATGCCAAGTTTCAAGAATTTCAGACGAGTTTTGGATTTACTAGAATTTAAAAACCATGCATCTCAATGTTTTGCCGGCAATCAACGGTGCCCCGGTGTTTGAAATTCTTGCCCATTTCTTGCATGGGACCTAAGCATGCACCCAAGGATACATATTTGATTATTAAACCAATTTATATGCACTGGAGCATGTGCATGCAGTTCAAATTTGAATTAAGCACATAAAATGCATTGAAAACTCAGTTAATGCATAAAAATGTCCAAACGAACCCCAAAAAATCACAAAAATTCACACCACACTCCTGTTATTCTATGTTGACACGACAAAAAAAATTTAAAGCAATAAGAGGCAATGGATATTGTTTCGTCCCCAAAGGTGGGACGTTCCCTACTGAAAACCATCATGCTCGTTGTGAGAATCTCCGGTTTGTGAGAAGCATATACCCAAACCTGCTCCATATGGGACAAAATTTGTACCACGACATGTTGATGACGCTCCATGATAGCATGCCAAGTTTCATGAATTTTAGACAATTTTTGGATTTACTTGAATTTAAAAATTAGGCATCTTAATGTTTTGCCAGCAATCAACGGCTCCCCGGTGTCTGAAATTCATTCCCATTTCTTGCATGGGACCTAAGCATGCACCCAAGGACACATATTATTCAACCAATTTATATGCACTGGAGCATGCACATGTAGTCCAAATTTGAATTATGCACATAAAATCCATTGAAAACTCAGTTAATGCATAAAAATGTCCAAACGAACCCCAAAAAATAAAAAAAATAACACAACACTCCTGTTGTTCTATGTTGACTCAAGAAAAAACTTTGAAAGCAATAAGAGGCAATGGATATCGTTTCGTCCCCTAGGTGGGACGTTCCGCACCAAAAACCATCATGCTTTTTGTGAGAAGCTCCTGTTTGTGAGAAGGATATACCCTAACCTGCCCCATATGGGACAAAATTTGTGCAATCAACTGTGCCCCGGTGTTTGGACTTCATTCCCATTTCTTGCATGGGACCTAAGCATGCACCCAAGGACACAGATTTTATTTTTCAACCAATTTATATGCACTGGAGCATGTGGATGTAGTTCAAATTTGAATTATGCACATAAAATGCATTGAAAACTCAGTTAGTGCATAAAAATGTCCAAACGAACCACGAAAAATCGAAAAAAATTCACACAACACTCATGTTGTTCTATGTTGACACGAGAAGAAAAATTTGAAAGCAATAAGAGGTAATGGATACCATTTCGTCCCCAAAGGTGGGACGTTCCCTACCGAAAACCATCATGCTTGTTCTGAGAAGCTCTGGTTTGTGACAAGCATATACCGAAACCTGCCCCATATGGGATAAAATTCGTACCACATCATGTTGATGCCGCTCCATAATAGCATGCCAAGTTTCATGAATTTCAGACGAGTTTTGGATTTACTAGAATTTAAAAACCATGCATCTCAATGTTTCGCCAGCAATCAACGGTGCCCCGGGGTTTGAAATTCTTGCCCATTTCTTGCATGGGACCTAAGCATGCACCCAAGGACACATATTTGATTATTAAACCAATTTATATGCACTGGAGCATGTGCATGCAGTTCAAAGTTAAATTAAGCACATCAAATGCATTGACAACTCAGTTAATGCATAAAAATGTCCAAACGAACCCCAAAAAATCACAAAAATTCACACCACACTCCTGTTATTCTATGTTGACACGACAAAAAAAAATTAAAGCAATAAGAGGCAATGGATATCATTTCGTCCCCAATGGTGGGACGTTCCCTACCGAAAACCATCATGCTCATTGTGAGAATCTCCGGTTTATGAGAAGCATATACCCAAACTTGCCCCATATGGGACAAAATTTGTACCACGACATGTTGATGCCGCTCCATGATAACATGCCAAGTTTCATGAATTTTGGACAATTTTCATATTTACTAGAATTTAAAAATTAGCATCTCAATGTTTTGCCAGCAATCAACGGCGCCCCGGTGTCTGAAATTCATTCCCATTTCTTGCATGGGACCTAAGCATGCACCCAAGGACACATATTATTTAACCAATTTATATGCACTAGAGCATGCACATGTAGTCCAAATTTGAATTATGCACATAAAATGCATTGAAAACTCAGTTAATGCATAAAAATGTCCAAACGAACCCCAAAAAATAAAAAAATAACACAACACTCCTGTTGTTCTATGTTGACTCAAGAAAAAACTTTGAAAGCAATAAGAGGCAATGGATATCATTTCGTCCCCAAAGGTGGGACGTTCCGCACCAAAAACCATCATGCTCGTTGTGAGAAGCTCCGGTTTGTGAGAAGGATATACCCAAACCTGCCCCATATGGGACAAAATTTGTGCAATCAACTATGCCCCGGTGTTTGGAATTGATTCCCATTTCTTGCATGGGACCTAAGCATGCACCCAAGGACACAGATTTTATTTTTCAACCAATTTATATGCACTGTAGCATGTGCATGTAGTTCAAATTTGAATTATGCACATAAAATGCATTGAAAACTCACTTAATTCATAAAAATGTCCAAACGAACCCCGAAAAAACACAAAAATTCACACAACACTATTGTTGTTCTATGTTGACACGAGAAGAAAATTTTGAAAACAATAAGAGGCGGATACTGTTTCGTCTCCAAAGGTAGGACGTTCCCTACCGAAAACCATCATGCTTGTTGTGTGAAGCTCTGGTTTGTGAGAAGCATATACCCAAACCTGCCCCATATGGGACAAAATTTGTACCATGGCATGTTGACGCCGCACCATGATAGCATGCAAAGTTTCATGAATTTTAGACGAGTTTTGGATTTACTAGAATTTAAAAACTATGCATCTCAATGTTTTGCCGGCAATCAATGGTGCCCCGGTGTTTGAAATTCATGCCCATTTCTGGCATGGGACCTAAGCATACACCCAAGGACACATATTTGATCATTCAACCAATTTATATGCACTGGAGCATGTGCATGTAGTTCAAACTGGAATTAAGCACATAAAATGCATTGAAAATTCAGTTAATGCATAAAAATGTCCAAACGAACCCGGAAAAATCACAAAAATTCACACAACACTCCTATTGTTCTATGATGACACGAGAAGAATAATTTGAAAACAACAAGAGGCAATGGATATCATGTCGTCGCCAAAGGTAGGACATTCCCTACCGAAAACCATCATGCTTGTTGTGAGAAGCTCTGGTTTGTGAGAAGTATATACCCAAACCTGCCCATATCGGACATAATTTGTATCATGACATGTTGATGCCGCTCCAAGATAGCATGCAAATTTTCATGAATTTCAGACGAGTTTTGGATTAACTAGAATTTAAAAACCATGCATCTCAATGTTTTGCCGGCAATGAACGGTGCCCCGGTGTTTGAAATTCATTCCCATTTCTTGCATGGGACCTAAGCATGCACCCAAGGACACAAAAATTGATTTTTCAACCAATTTATATGCACTGGAGCATGTGGATGTAGTTCAAATTTTAATTATGCACATAAAATGCATTGAAAACTTAGTTAATGCATAAAAATATCCAAACGAACCCCGAAAAATCAAAAAAAAATCACACAACACTCCTATTGTTCTATGTTGACAGGAGAAGAAAAAATTGAAAGCAATAAGAGGCAATGGATACCGTTTCGTCCGCAAAGGTGGGACGTTCCCTACCAAAAACCATCATGTTTGTTATGAGAAGCTCTAGTTTGTGAGAAGCATATACCCATACCTGCCCCATATGGGACAAAATCTATACCACGACATGTTGATGTCGCTCCATGGTAGCATGCAAAGTTTCATGAATTTCAGACGAGTTTTGGATTTACTAGAATTTAAAAACCATGCATCTCAATGTTTTGCCGACAATCAACTGTGCTTCAGTGTTTGAAATTCATTCCCATTTCTTGCATGGGACCTAAGCATGCACCCAAGGACACAAATGTTTCATCCAATTTATATGCACTGGAGCATGCACAAGTAGTTCAAATTTGAATTATGCACATAAAATGCATTGACAACTCAGTTAATGCATAAAAATTGGCAAAACGAACCCCGAAAAATCAATAAAAAATCACAGAACACTCATGTTGATCTATGTTGACACGAGAAAAAAATTTGAAAGCAATAAGAGGCAATGGATATAGTTTCGTCCCCAAAGGTGGGACGTTCCCTACCAAAAACCATCATGCTTGTTGTGAGAAGCTCCGGTTTGTGAGAAGCATATACCCAAACCTGGCCATATCGGAAAAAAATGTGTACCACGACATATTGATGTCGCTCCATGATAGCATTCCAAGTTTCATGAATTTCAGACGAGTTTTGGATTTACTAAAAATTAAAAACCAGGCATCTCAATGTTTTGCCGGCAATCAACTGAGCCTCAGTGTTTGAAATTCATTCCCATTTCTTGCATGGGACCTAAGCATGCACCCAAGGACACATATCTTTCATCCAATTTATATGCACTGGAGCATGCACAAGTAGTTCAAATTTGAATTATGCACATAAAATGCATTGACAACTCAGTTAATGCATAAAAATTGGCAAAACGAACCCCGAAAAATCAATAAAAAATCACAGAACACTCCTATTGATCTACGTTGACATGAGAAAAAAAATTGAAAGCAATAAGAGGCAATGGATATAGTTTCGTCCCCAAAGGTGGGACGTTCCCTACCAAAACCCATCATGCTTGTTGTGAGAAGCTCCGGTTTGTGAGAAGCATATACCCAAACCTGCACCATATGGGACAAAATTTGTACTACGGCATGTTGATGCAGCTCCATGATTGCATGCCAAGTTTCATGAATTCAGACGAGTTTTGGATGTACTAGAATTTAAAAACCAGGCATCTCAATGTTTTGGTGGCAATCAACGGTGCCCCGGTGTTTGAAATTCATTCCCATTTCTTGCATGGGACCTTAGCATGCACCCAAGGACACATATTTGATTTTTCAACCAATTTATATGCACTGGAGCATGTGCATGTAGTTCAAATTTGCATCATGCACATAAAATGCATTAAAACTCAGTTAATGCATAAAATGTCCAAACGAACCAGGAAAAATCACAAAAATTCACACAACATTCCTGTTGTTCTATGTTGACACGAGAAGAATAATTTGAAAGCAATAT
The DNA here is from genome assembly GCF_018294505.1 of Triticum aestivum. NCBI lineage: Eukaryota > Viridiplantae > Streptophyta > Magnoliopsida > Poales > Poaceae > Triticum > Triticum aestivum. Next base: position 144,389,756 of record NC_057797.1, read on the forward strand.
GAGGCAATGGATATTGGTTTGCACCCAAAGGAGGGACGATCCCTACCGAAAACCATCATGCTTGTTGTGAGAAGCTCCGGTTTGTGAGAAGCATATACCCAAACCTGCCCATATCAGACAAAATTTGGACCACCGCATGTTGATGCCGATGCCGCTCCATGATAGCATGCAAATTTTCATGAAATTCAGACGAGTTTTGGATTTACTAGAATTTAATAACCATGCATCTCAATGTTTTGCCGGCAATCAACGGTGCCCCGGTGTTTGAAATTCATGCCCATTTCTTGCATGGGACCTAAGCATGCACCCAAGGACACAGATTTGATTATGCAACCAATTTATATGCGCTGGAGCATGAGAATGTAGTTCGAATTTGAATTATGCACATAAAATGCATGGAAAACTTAGTTAATGCATAAAAATATCCAAACGAACCCCGAAAAATCAGAAAAACTCACACAACACTCCAGTTGTTAGATGTTGACACAAGAAAAAAATTTGAAAGCAATAAGAGGCAATGGATATCATTTCGTCCCCAAAGGTGGGATGTTCCCTACCGAAAACCATCATGCTTGTTGTGAGAAGCTCTGGTTTGTGAGAAGAATATACCCAAATCTGCCCATATCGGACAAAATTTGTACCACGGCATGTTGATGCAGCTCCATGATAGCATGCCAAGTTTCATGAATTTTAGACGAGTTTTGGATTTACTAGAAATTGAAAACCAGGCATCAGAATGTTTTGCCGGCAATCAACTGTGCAACGGTGTTTGAAATTCATTCCCATTTCTTGCATGGGACCTAAGAATGCACCCAAGGACACATATTTTTCAACCAACTTATATGCACTGGAGCATGCACAAGTAGTTCAAATTTGAATTATGCACATAAAATGCATTGAAAACTCAGTTAATGCATAACAATGGCAAAACGAACCCCGAAAAATCAAAAAAAAATCATAGAACACTCCTGTTGATCTATGTTGACACGAGAAAAATATTTGAAAGCAATAAGAGGCAATGGATATAGTTTCGTCCCCAAAGGTGGGACGTTCCCTACCAAAAACCATCATGCTTGTTGTGAGCAGCTCCGGTTTCTGAGAAGCATATACCCAAACCTGCCCCATATGGGACAAAATTTGTACTACGGCATGTTGATGCAGCTCCATGATTGCATGCCAAGTTTCATGAATTTCAGACGAGTTTTGGATTTACTAGAATTTAAAAACCAGGCATCTCAATGTTTTGGTGGCAATCAACGGTGCCCCGGTGTTTGAAATTCATTCCCATTTCTTGCATGGGACCTAAGGATGCACCCAAGGACACATATTTGCTTTTTCAACCAATTTATATGCACTGGAGCATGCACAAGTAGTTCAAATTTGAATTATGCACATAAAATGCATTGACAACTCAGTTAATGCATAAAAATTGGCAAAACGAACCCCGAAAAATAAATAAAAAATCACAGAACACTCCTGTTGATCTATGTTGACACGAGAAAAAAAATTTGAAAGCAATAAGAGGCAATGGATATCATTTTGTCCCGAAAGGTGGGACGTTCGCTACCAAAAACCATCATGCTTGTTGTGAGAAACTCCGGTTTGTGAGAAGCATATACCCAAACCTTCCCCTATCGGATAAAATTTGTACCACGGCATGTTGATGCCGCTCCATGATAACATGCCAAGTTTCATGAATTTCAGACGAGTTTTGGATTTACTAGAATTTAAAAACGAGGCATCTCAATGTTTTGCCGGCAATCAACTATGCCCCGGTGTTTGAAATTCATTCCCATTTCTTCATGGGACCTAAGCATGCACCCAAGGACACATATTTTTCAACCAATTTATATGCACTGGAGCATGCACAAATAGTTCAAATTTGAATTATGCACATAAAATCCATTGACAACTCAGTTAATGCATAAAATTTGGCAAAACGAACCCCAAAAAATCAATAAAAATCACAGAACACTCCTATTGATCTATGTTGACACGAGACAAAAATTTGAAAGCAATAAGAGGCAATGGATATAGTTTCGTCCCCAAAGGTGGGATGTTCCCTACCAAAAACCATCGTGCTTGTTGTGAGAAGCTCCGGTTTGTGAGAAGCATATACCCAAACCTGCCCCATATGGGACAAAATTTGTACCACGGCATGTTGATGCAGCTCCATGATTGCATGCCAAGTTTCATGAATTTCAGACGAGTTTTGGATTTACTAGAATGTAAATACCAGGCATCTCAATGTTTTGGTGGCAATCAACGGTGCCCCGGTGTTTGAAATCCATTCCCATTTCTTGCATGGGACCTAAGCATGCTCCCAAGGACACATATTTGATTTTTTCAACCAATTTATATGCACTTGAGCATGTGCATGTAGTTCAAATTTGCATTATGCACATAAAATGCATTGAAAACTCAGTTAATGCATAAAAATGTCCAAATGAACCCGGAAAAATCAGAAAAACTCACACAACATTCCTGTTGTTCTATGTTGACATGAGAAGAATAATTTGAAAGCAATAAGAGGCAATGGATATCGGTTCGCACCCAAAGGTGGGACGTTCCGTACCGAAAACCATCATGCTTGTTGTGAGAAGCTCCGGTTTGTGAGAAGCATATACCCAAACCTGCCCATATCAGACAAAATTTGGACCACGAAATGTTGATGCCGCTCCATGATAGCATGCAAATTTTCATGAATTTCAGATGAGTTTTGGATTTACTAGAATTTAAAAACCATGCATCTCAATGTTTTGCTGGCAATCAACGGTGCCCCGGTGTTTGAAATTCATGCCCATTTCTTGCATGGGACCTAAGCATGCACCCAAGGACACATATTTGATTATTCAACCAATTTATATGCACTGGATCATGAGAATGTAGTTCGAATTTGAATTATGCACATAAAATGCATTGAAAACTCAGTTAATGCATAAAAATATCCAAATGAACCCTGAAAAATTAGAAAAACACACACAACACTCCAGTTGTTAGATGTTGACACAAGAAAAAAATTGAAAGCAATAAGAGGCAATGGATATCATTTCGTCCCCAAAGGTGGGACTTTCCCTACCGAAAAACATCATGCTTGTTGTGAGAAGCTCCGGTTTGTGAGAAGCATATACCCAAACCTTCCCCTATCGGATAAAATTTGTACCACGGCATGTTGATGCCGCTCCATGATAACATGCCAAGTTTCATGAATTTCAGACGAGTTTTGGATTTACTAGAATTTAAAAACGAGGCATCTCAATGTTTTGCCGGCAATCAACTGTGCCCCGGTGTTTGAAATTCATTCCCATTTCTTCATGGGACCTAAGCATGCACCCAAGGACACATATTTTTCAACCAATTTATATGCACTGGAGCATGCACAAATAGTTCAAATTTGAATTATGCACATAAAATCCATTGACAACTCAGTTAATGCATAAAATTTGGCAAAACGAACCCCAAAAAATCAATAAAAAATCACAGAACACTCCTATTGATCTATGTTGACACGAGAAAAAAAATTGAAAGCAATAAGAGGCAATGGATATAGTTTCGTCCCCAAAGGTGGGATGTTCCCTACCAAAAACCATCATGCTTGTTGTGAGAAGCTCCGGTTTGTGAGAAGCATATACCCAAACCTGCCCCCATATGGGACAAAATTTGTACTACGGCATGTTGATGCAGCTCCATGATTGCATGCCAAGTTTCATGAATTTCAGACGAGTTTTGGATTTACTAGAATTTAAAAACCAGGCATCTCAATGTTTTGGTGGCAATCAACGGTGCCCCGGTGTTTGAAATCCATTCCCATTTCTTCCATGGGACCTAAGCATGCTCCCAAGGACACATATTTGATTTTTTCAACCAATTTATATGCACTTGAGCATGTGCATGTAGTTCAAATTTGCATTATGCACATAAAATGCATTGAAAACTCAGTTAATGCATAAAAATGTCCAAACGAACCCGGAAAAATCAGAAAAACTCACACAACATTCCTGTTGTTCTATGTTGACATGAGAAGAATAATTTGAAAGCAATAAGAGGCAATGGATATCGGTTCGCACCCAAAGGTGGGACGTTCCGTACCGAAAACCATCATGCTTGTTGTGAGATGCTCCGGTTTGTGAGAAGCATATACCCAAACCTGCCCATATCAGACAAAATTTGGACCACGGAATGTTGATGCCGCTCCATGATAGCATGCAAATTTTCATGAATTTCAGATGAGTTTTGGATTTACTAGAATTTAAAAACCATGCATCTCAATGTTTTGCTGGCAATCAACGGTGCCCCGGTGTTTGAAATTCATGCCCATTTCTTGCATGGGACCTAAGCATGCACCCAAGGACACAGATTTGATTATTCAACCAATTTATATGCACTGGATCATGAGAATGTAGTTCGAATTTGAATTATGCACATAAAATGCATTGAAAACTCAGTTAATGCATAAAAATATCCAAATGAACCCTGAAAAATCAGAAAAACTCACACAACACTCCAGTTGTTAGATGTTGACACAAGAAAAAAATTGAAAGCAATAAGAGGCAATGGATATCATTTCGTCCCCAAACGTGGGACTTTCCCTACCGAAAACCATCATGCTTGTTGTGAGAAGCTCCGGTTTTTGAGAAGCATATACCCAAACCTGCCCATATTGGACAAAATTTGTACCACGGCATGTTGATGCCGCTCCATGATAGCATGCCAAGTTTCATGAATTTCAGACGAGTTTTGGATTTACTACAAATTAAAAACCAGGCATCTCAGTGTTTTGCCGGCAATCAACTGTGCTTCAGTGTTTGAAATTCATTCCCATTTCTTACATGGGAACTAAGCATGCACCCAAGGACACATATTTTTCAACCAATTTATATGCACTGGAGCATGCACAAGTAGTTCAATTTTGAATTATGCACATAAAATGCATTGACAACTCAGTTAATGCATAAAAATTGGCAAAACGAACCCCTAAAAATCAATAAAAATCACAGAACACTCCTGTTGATCTATGTTGACACGAGAAAAAAATTTGAAAGCAATAAGAGGCAATGGATATAGTTTCGTCCCCAAAGGTGGGACGTTCCCTACCAAAAACCATCATGCTTGTTGTGAGAAGCTCCGGTTTGTGAGAAGCGTATACCCAAACCTGCCCCATATGGGACAAAATTTGTACTACGACATGTTGATGCAGCTCCATGATTGCATGCCAAGTTTCATGAATTCAGACGAGTTTTGGATTTACTAGAATTTAAAAATCAGGCATCTCAATTTTTGGTGGCAATCAACGGTGCCCCGGTGTTTGAAATTCATTCCCATTTCTTGCATGGGACCTAAGCATGCACCCAAGGACACATATTTGATTTTTCAACCAATTTATATGCACTGCAGCATGTGCATGTTGTTCAAATTTGCATCATGCACATAAAATGCATTAAAACTCAGTTAATGCATAAAAATGTCCAAACGAACCCGGAAAAATCACAAAAATTCACACAACATTCCTGTTGTTCTATGTTGACACGAGAAGAATAATTTGAAAGCAATATGAGGCAATGGATATCGGTTTGCACCCAAAGGTGGGACGATCCCTACCGAAAACCATCATGCTTGTTGTGAGAAGCTCCGGTTTGTGAGAAGCATATACCCAAACCTGCCCATATCAGACAAAATTTGGACCACGGCATGTTGATGCCGCTCCATGATAGCATGCAAATTTTCATGAATTTCATATGATTTTTGGATTTACTAGAATTTAAAAACCATGCATCTCAATGTTTTGCCGGCAATCAACGGTGCCCCGGTGTTTGAAATTCATGCCCATTTCTTGCCTGGGACCTAAGCATGCACCCAAGGACACAGATTTGATTATTCAACCAATTTATATGCACTGGAGCATGAGAATGTAGTTCGGATTTGAATTATGCACCTAAAATGCATTGAAAACTTAGTTAATGCATAAAAATATCCAAACGAACCCCGAAAAATCAGAAAAACTCACACAACACTCTGGTTGTTAGATGTTGACACAAGAAAAAAAATTGAAAGCAATAAGAGGCAATGGATATCATTTCGTCCCAAAAGGTGGGACGTTCCCTACCGAAAACCATCATGCTTGTTGTGAGAAGCTCCGGTTTGTGAGAAGAATATACCCAATCCTGCCCATATCGGACAAAATTTGTACCATGGCATGTTGATGCAGCTCCGTGATAGCATGCCAAGTTTCATGAATTTCAGACGAGTTTTGGATTTACTAGAAATTGAAAACCAGGCATCTCAATGTTTTGCCGGCAATCAACTGTTCCCCGGTGTTTGAAATTCATTCCCATTTCTTGCATGGGACCTAATCATGCACCCAAGGACAAATATTTTTCAAGCAATTTATATGCACTGGAGCATGCACAAGTTGTTCAAATTTGAATTATGCACATAAAATGCATTGAAAACTCAGTTAATGCATAACAATGGCAAAACGAACCCTGAAAAATCAATAAAAAATCACAGAACACTCCTGTTGATCTATGTTGACACCAGAAAAAAATTTGAAAGCAATAAGAGGCAATGGATATAGTTTCGTCCCCAAAGGTGGGACGTTCCCTACCAAAAACCATCATGCTTGTTGTGAGAAGCTCCGGTTTGTGAGAAGCATATACCCAAACCTGGCCCATATGGGACAAAATTTGTACTACGGCATGTTGATGCAGCTCCATGATTGCATGCCAAGTTTCATGAATTTCAGACGAGTTTTGGATTTACTAGAATTTAAAAACCAGGCATCTCAATGTTTTGGTGGCAATCAACGGCGCCCCGGTGTTTGAAATTCATTCCCATTTCTTGCATGGGACCTAAGGATGCACCCAAGGACACATATTTGCTTTTTCAACCAATTTATATGCACTACAGCATGCACAAGTAGTTCAAAATTGAACTATGCACATAAAATGCATTGACAACTCAGTTAATGCATAAAAATTGGCAAAACGAACCCCGAAAAATAAATAAAAAATCACAGAACACTCCTGTTGATCTATGTTGACACGAGAAAAAAAATTTGAAAGCAATAACAGGCAATGGATATCATTTTGTCCCGAAAGGTGGGACGTTCCCTACCGAAAACCATCATGCTTGTTGTGAGAAGCTCCGGTTTGTGAGAAGCATATACCCAAACCTTCCCATATCGGATAAATTTTGTACCACAGCATGTTGATGCCGCTCCATGATAACATGCCAAGTTTCATGAATTTCAGACGAGTTTTGGATTTACTAGAATTTAAAAACGAGGCATCTCAATGTTTTGCCGGCAATCAACTGTGCCCCGGTGTTTGAAATTCATTCCCATTTCTTCATGGGACCTAGGCATGCACCCAAGGACACATATTTTTTAACCAATTTATATGCAGTGGAGCATGCACAAATAGTTCAAATTTTAATTATGCACATAAAATCCATTGACAACTCAGTTAATGCATAAAATTTGGCAAAACGAACCCCAAAAAATCAATAAAAAATCACAGAACACTCCTATTGATCTATGTTGACATGAGAAAAAAATTTGAAAGCAATAAGAGGCAATGGATATAGTTTCGTCCCCAAAGGTGGGACGTTCCCTACCAAAAACCATCATGCTTGTTGTGAGAAGCTCCGGTTTGTGAGAAGCATATACCCAAACCTGCCCCATATGGGACAAAATTTGTACTACGGCATGTTGTTGCAGCTCCATGATTGCATGCCAAGTTTCATGAATTTCAGACGAGTTTTGGATTTACTAGAATTTAAAAACTAGGCATCTCAATGTTTTGGTGGCAATCAATGGTGCCCCGGTGTTTGAAATCCATTCCCATTTCTTGCATGGGACCTAAGCATGCTCCCAAGGACACATATTTGATTTTTCAACCAATTTATATGCACTTGAGCATGTGCATGTAGTTCAAATTTGCATTATGCACATAAAATGCATTGAAAACTCAGTTAATGCATAAAAATGTCCAAACGAACCCGGAAAAATCACAAAAATTCACACAACATTCCTGTTGTTCTATGTTGACATGAGAAGAATAATTTGAAAGCAATAAGAGGCAATGGATATCGGTTCGCACCCAAAGGTGGGACGTTCCGTACCGAAAACCATCATGCTTGTTGTGAGAAGCTCCGGTTTGTGAGAAGCATATACCCAAACCTGCCCATATCAGACAAAATTTGGACCATGGAATGTTGATGCCGCTCCATGATAGCATGCAAATTTTCATGAATTTCAGATGAGTTTTGGATTTACTAGAATTTAAAAACCATGCATCTCAATGTTTTGCTGGCAATCAATGGTGCCCCGGTGTTTGAAATTCATGCCCATTTCTTGCATGGGACCTAAGCATGCACCCAAGGACACAGATTTGATTATTCAACCAATTTATATGCACTGGATCATGAGAATGTAGTTCGAGTTTGAATTATGCACATAAAATGCATTGAAAACTCAGTTAATGCATAAAAATATCCAAACGAACCCTGAAAAATCAGAAAAACTCACACAACACTCCAGTTGTTAGATGTTGACACAAGAAAAAATTTGAAAGCAATAAGAGGCAATGGATATCATTTCGTCCCCAAAGGTGGGACTTTCCCTACCGAAAACCATCATGCTTGTTGTGAGAAGCTCCGGTTTTTGAGAAGCATATACCCAAACCTGCCCATATCGGACAAAATTTGTACCACAGCATGTTGATGCCGCTCCATGATAGCATGCCAAGTTTCATGAATTTCAGACGACTTTTGGATTCACTACAAATTAAAAACCAGGCATCTCAGTGTTTTGCCGGCAATCAACTGTGCTTCAGTGTTTGAAATTCATTCCCATTTCTTGCATGGGAACTAAGCATGCACCCAAGGACACATATTTTTCAACCAATTTATATGCACTGGAGCATGCACAAGTAGTTCAAATTCGAATTATGCACATAAAATGCATTGACAACTCAGTTAATGCATAAAAATTGGCAAAACGAACCCCGAAAAATCAATAAAAAATCACAGAACACTCCTGTTGATCTATGTTGACACGAGAAAAAAAATTGAAAGCAATAAGAGGCAATGGATATAGTTTCGTCCCCAAAGGTGGGACGTTCCCTACCAAAAACCATCATGCTTGTTGTGAGAAGCTCCGGTTTGTGAGAAGCATATACCCAAACCTTCCCCATATGGGACAAAATTTGTACTACGACATGTTGATGCAGCTCCATGATTGCATACCAAGTTTCATGAATTGAGACGAGTTTTGGATTTACTAGAATTTAGAAATCAGGCATCTCAATTTTTGGTGGCAATCAACGGTGCCCCGGTGTTTGAAATTCATTCCCATTTCTTGCATGGGACCTAAGCATGCACCCAAGGACACATATTTGATTTTTCAACCAATTTATATGCACTGGAGCATGTGCATGTAGTTCAAATTTGCATCATGCACATAAAATGCATTAAAACTCAGTTAATGCATAAAAATGTCCAAACGAACCCGGAAAAATCACAAAAATTCACACAACATTCCTGTTGTTCTATGTTGACACGAGAAGAATAATTTGAAAGCAATATGAGGCAATGGATATCGGTTTGCACCCAAAGGTAGGACGATCCCTATCGAAAACCATCATGCTTGTTGTGAGAAGCTCCGGTTTGTGAATAGCATATACCCAAACCTGCCCATATACGACAAAATTTGGACCACGGCATGTTGATGCCGCTCCATGATAGCATGCAAATTTTCATGAATTTCATACGAGTTTTGGACTTACTAGAATTTAAAAACCATGCATCTCAATGTTTTGCCGGCAATCAACGGTGCCCCGGTGTTTGAAATTCATGCCCATTTCTTACCTGGGACCTAAGCATGCACCCAAGGACACAGATTTGATTATTCAACCAATTTATATGCACTGGAGCATGAGAATGTAGTTCAGATTTGAATTATGCACATAAAATGCATTGAAAACTTAGTTAATGCATAAAAATATCCAAACGAACCCCGAAAAATCAGAAAAACTCACACAACACTCCGGTTGTTAGATGTTGACACAAGAAATAAAATTGAAAGCAATAAGAGGCAATGGATATCATTTCGTCCCAAAAGGTGGGACGTTCCCTACCGAAAACCATCATGCTTGTTGTGAGAAGCTCCGGTTTGTGAGAAGAATATACCCAAACCTGCCCATATCGGACAAAATTTGTACCACGGCATGTTGATGCAGCTCCGTGATAGCATGCCAAGTTTCATGAATTTCAGACGAGTTTTGGATTTACTAGAAATTGAAAACCAGGCATCTCAATGTTTTGCCGGCAATCAACTGTGCCCCGGTGTTTGAAATTCATTCCCATTTCTTGCATGGGACCTAAGCATGCACCCAAGGACACATATTTTTCAACCAATTTATATGCACTGGAGCATGCACAAGTAGTTCAAATTTGAATTATGCGCATAAAATGCATTGAAAACTCAGTTAATGCATAACAATGGCAAAACGAACCCCGAAAAATCAATAAAAAATCACAGAACACTCCTGTTGTTCTATGTTGACACGAGAAAAAAATTTGAAAGCAATAAGAGGCAATGGATATAGTTTCGTCCCCAAAGGTGGGACGTTCCCTACCAAAAACCATCATGCTTGTTGTGAGAAGCTCTGGTTTGTGAGAAGCATATACCCAAACCTGCCCCATATGGGACAAAATTTGTACTACGGCATGTTGATGTAGCTCCATGATTGCATGCCAAGTTTCATGAATTCAGACGAGTTTTGGATTTACTAGAATTTAAAAATCAGGCATCTCAATGTTTTGGTGGCAATCAACGGTGCCCCGGTGTTTGAAATTCATTCCCATTTCTTGCATGGGACCTAAGCATGCACCCAAGGACACATATTTGAGTTTTCAACCAATTTATATGCACTGGAGCATGTGCATGTAGTTCAAATTTGCATCATGCACATAAAGTGCATTAATACTCAGTTAATGCATAAAAATGTCCAAACGAACCCGGAAAAATCACAAAAATTCACACAACATTCCTGTTGTTCTATGTTGACACGAGAAGAATAATTTGAAAGCAATATGAGGCAATGGATATCGGTTTGCACCCAAAGGTGGGACGATCCCTACTAAAAACCATCATGCTTTTGTGAGAAGCTCCGGTTTGTGAGAAACATATACCCAAACCTGCCCATATCAGACAAAATTTGGACCACAGCATGTCGATGCCGCTCCATGATAGCATGCAAATTTTCATGAATTTCAGACGAGTTTTGGATTTACTAGAATTTAAAAACCATGCATCTCAATGTTTTGCCGGTAATCAACGGTGCCCCGGTGTTTGAAATTCATGCCCATTTCTTTCCTGGGACCTAAGCATGCACCCAAGGACACAGAGTTGATTATTCAACCAATTTATATGCACTCGAGCATGAGAATGTAGTTCGAATTTGAATTATGCACATAAAATGCGTTGAAAACTTAGTTAATGCATAAAAATATCCAAACGAACCCCGAAAAATCAGAAAAACTCACACAACACTCCAGTTGTTAGATGTTGACACAAGAAAAAAATTTGAAAGCAATAAGAGGCAATGGATATCATTTCGTCCCAAAAGGTGGGACGTTCCCTACCGAAAACCATCATGCTTGTTGTGAGAAGCTTCGGTTTGTGAGAAGAATATACCCAAACCTGCCCATATCGGACAAAATTTGTACCACAGCATGTTGATGCAGCTCCGTGATAGCATGCCAAGTTTCATGAATTTCAGACGAGTTTTGGATTTACTAGAAATTGAAAACCAGGCATCTCAATGTTTTGTCGGCAATCAACTGTGCCCCGGTGTTTGAAATTCATTCCCATTTCTTGCATGGGACCTAAGCATGCACCCAAGGACACATATTTTTTCAACCAATTTATATGCACTGGAGCATGCACATGTAGTTCAAATTTGAATTATGCACATAAAATGCATTGAAAACTCGGTTAATGCATAACAATGTCCAAACGAACCCCGAAAAATAATAAAAAATCACAGAACACTCCTGTTGTTCTATGTTGACACGAGAAAAAAATTGAAAGCAATAAGAGGCAATGGATATAGTTTCGTCCCCAAAGGTGGGACGTTCCCTACCAAAAACCATCATGCTTGTTGTGAGAAGCTCCGGTTTGTGAGAAGCATATACCCAAACCTGCCCCATATGGGACAAAATTTGTACCACGGCATGTTGATGACGCTCCATGATAGCATGCCAAGTTTCATGAATTTCAGACGAGTTTTGGATTTACTAGAATTTAAAAACCAGGCATCTCAATGTTTTGCGGCAATCAACGGTGCCCCGGTGTTTGAAATTCATTCCCATTTCTTGCATGGGACCTAAGCATGCACCCAAGGACACATATTTGATTTTCAACCAATTTATATGCACTGGAGCATGCACATGTAGTTCAAATTTGAATTATGCACATAAAATGCATTGAAACTCAGTTAATGCATAAAATTGGCCAAACGAACCCCGAAAAATCACAAAAAATCACACAACACTCCTAGTTGTTCTATGTTGACACGAGAAAAAAATTTGAAAGCAATAAGAGGCAATGGATATAGTTTCGTCCCCAAAGGTGGGACGTTCCCTACCAAAAACCATCATGCTTGTTGTGAGAAGCTCCGGTTTGTGAGAAGCATATATCCAAACCTGCCCATATCAGACAAAATTTGTACCACGGCATGTTGATGCCGCTCCATGATAGCATGCCAAGTTTCATGAATTTCAGACGAGTTTTGGATTTACTAGAAATTGAAAACCAGGCACCTCAATGTTTTGCCGGCAATCAACTGCGCCCCGGTGTTTGAAATTCATTCCCATTTCTTGCATGGGACCTGAGCATGCACCCAAGGACACATATTTTTCAACCAATTTATATGCACTGGAGCATGCACGAGTAGTTCAAATTTGAATTATGCACATAAAATGCATTGAAAACTCAGTTAATGCATAACAATGGCAACACGAACCCCGAAAAATCAATAAAAAATCACAAAACACTCCTGTTGATCTATGTTGACACGATAAAAAAATTGAAAGCAATAAGAGGCAATGGATATAGTTTCGTCCCCAACGGTGGGACGTTCCCTGCAAAAAACCATCATGCTTGTTGTGAGAAGCTCCGGTTTGTGAGAAGCATATACCCAAACCTGCCCCATATGGGACAAAATTTGTACTACGGCATGTTGATGCAGCTCCATGATTGCATGCCAAGTTTCATGAATTTCAGACGAGTTTTGGACTTACTAGAATTTAAAAACCAGGCATCTCAATGTTTTGGTGGCAATCAACGGTGCCCCGGTGTTCGAAATTCATTCCCATTTCTTGCATGGGACCTAAGGATGCACCCAAGGACACATATTTGCTTTTTCAACCAATTTATATGCACTCGAGCATGCACAAGTAGTTCAAATTTGAATTATGCACATAAAATGCATTGAAAACTCAGTTAATGCATAAAAATGCCAAACGAACCCCGAAAAATCACAAAAAATCACACAACACTCCTGTTGTTCTATGTTGACACGAGAAAAAAATTGAAAGCAATAAGAGGCAATGGATATAGTTTCGTCCCCAAAGGTGGGACGTTCCCTACCAAAAACCATCATGCTTGTTGTGAGAAGCTCCGGTTTGTGAGAAGCATATACCCAAACCTGCCCCATATGGGACAAAATTTGTACCACGGCATGTTGATGCCGCTCCATGATAGCATGCCAAGTTTCATGAATTTCAGACGAGTTTTGGATTTACTAGAATTTAAAAACCAGGCATCTCAATGTTTTGCTGGCAATCAACGGTGCCCCGGTGTTTGAAATTCATTCCCATTTCTTGCATGGGACCTAAGGATGCACCCAAGGACACATATTTGCTTTTTCAACCAATTTATATGCACTAGGGCATGAGAATGTAGTTTGAATTTCAATTATGCACATAAAATGCATTGAAAACTCAGTTAATGCATAAAAATATCCAAACGAGCCCCGAAAAATCAGAAAAACTCACACAACACTCCAGTTGTTAGATGTTGACACAAGAAAAAAAATTGAAAGCAATAAGAGGCAATGGATATCATTTCGTCCCCAAAGGTGGGACGTTCCCTACCGAAAACCATCATGCTTGTTGTGAGAAGCTCCGGTTTGTGAGAAGCATATATCCAAACCTGCCCATATTGGACAAAATTTGTACCACGGCATGTTGATGCCGCTCCATTATAGCAAGCCAAGTTACATGAATTTTAGACGAGTTTTAGATTTACTAGAAATTAAAAACCATGCATCTCAATGTTTTGGCGGCAATCAACTGTGCCCCGGTGTTTGAAATTCATTCCCATTTCTTGCATGGGACCTGAGCATGCACCCAAGGACACATATTCTTCAACCAATTTATATGCATTATGGCATGCACAAGTAGTTCGAATTTGAATTATGCACATAAAATGCATTGAAAACTCAGTTAATGCATAACAATGGCAAAACGAACCCCGAAAAATCAATAAAAAATCACACAACACTCCTGTTGATCTATGTTGACACGAGGAAAAAATTTGAAAGCAATAAGAGGCAATGTATATAGTTTTATCCCCAAAGGTGGGACGTTCCCTACCAAAAACCATCATGCTTGTTGTGAGAAGCACCGGTTTGTGAGAAGCATATACCCAAACCTGCCCCATATGGGACAAAATTTGTACTACGGCATGTTGATGCAGCTCCATGATTGCATGCCAAGTTTCATGAATTTCAGATGAGTTTTGGATTTACTAGAATTTAAAAACCAGGCATCTCAATGTTTTCGTGGCAATCAACGGTGCCCCTGTGTTTGAAATTCATTCCCATTTCTTGCATGGGACCTAAGGATGCACCCAAGAACACATATTTGCTTTTTCAACCAATTTATATGCACTGGAGCATGTGCATGTAGTTCAAATTTGCATTATGCACATAAAATGCATTGAAAACTCAGTTAATGCATAAAAATGTCCAAACAAACCCCGAAAAATCACAAAAATTCACACAACATTCCTGTTGTTCTATGTTGACACGAGAAGAATAATTTGAAAGCAATAAGAGGCAATGGATATCGGTTCGCACCCAAAGGTGGGACGTTCCCTACCGAAAACCATCATGCTTGTTGTGAGAAGCTCCGGTTTGTGAGAAGCATATACCCAAACCTGCCCATATCAGACAAAATTTGGACCACGGCATGTTGATGCCGCTCCATGATAGCATGCAAATTTTCATGAATTTCAGACGAGTTTTGGATTCACTAGAATTTAAAAACCATGCATCTCAATGTTTTGCCGGCAATCAACGGTGCCCCAGTGTTTGAAATTCATGCCCATTTCTTGCATGGGACCTAAGCATGCACCCAAGGAAACAGATTTGATTATTCAACTAATTTATATGCACTAGGGCATGAGAATGTAGTTTGAATTTGAATTATGCACATAAAATGCATTGAAAAGTCAGTTAATGCATAAAAATATCCAAACGAGCCCTGAAAAATCAGAAAAACTCACACAACACTCCAGTTGTTAGATGTTGACACAAGAAAAAAAATTGAAAGCAATAAGAGGCAATGGATATCATTTCGTCCCCAAAGGTGGGACGTTCCCTACCGAAAACCATCATGCTTGTTGTGAGAAGCTCCGGTTTGTGAGAAGCATATATCCAAACCTGCCCATATTGGACAAAATTTGTACCACGGCATGTTGATGCCGCTCCATTATAGCAAGCCAAGTTACATGAATTTTAGAGGAGTTTTGGATTTACTAGAAATTAAAAACCAGACATCTCAATGTTTTGGCGGCAATCAACTGTGCCCCGGTGTTTGAAATTCATTCCCATTTATTGCATGGGACCTGAGCATGCACCCAAGGACACATATTCTTCAACCAAATTATATGCACTATAGCATGCACAAGTAGTTCGAATTTGAATTATGCACATAAAATGCATTGAAAACTCAGTTAATGCATAACAATGGCAAAACGAACCCCGAAAAATCAATAAAAAATCATAGAACACTCCTGTTGATATATGTTGACACGAGGAAAACATTTGAAAGCAATAAGAGGCAATTTATATAGTTTTATCCCCAAAGGTGGGACGTTCCCTACCAAACACCATCATGCTTGTTGTGAGAAGCACCGGTTTTGAGAAGCATATACCCAAACCTGCCCCATATGGGACAAAATTTGTACTACGGCATGTTGATGCAGCTCCATGATTGCATGCCAAGTTTCATGAATTTCAGACGAGTTTTGGATTTACTAGAATTTAAAAACCAGCCATCTCAATGTTTTCGTGGCAATCAACGGTGCCCCTGTGTTTGAAATTCATTCCCATTTCTTGCATGGGACCTAAGGATGCACCCAAGAACACATATTTGCTTTTTCAACCAATTTATATGCACTGGAGCATGTGCATGTAGTTCAAATTTGCATTATGCACATAAAATGCATTGAAAACTCAGTTAATGCATAAAAATGTCTAAACAAACCCGGAAAAATCACAAAAATTCACACAACATTCCTGTTGTTCTATGTTGACACGAGAAGAATAATTTGAAAGCAATAAGAGGCAATGGATATCGGTTCGCACCCAAAGGTGGGACGTTCCCTACCGAAAACCATCACGCTTGTTGTGAGAAGCTCCAGTTTGTGAGAAGCATATACCCAAACCTGCCCATATCAGACAAAATTTGGACCACGGCATATTGATGCCGCTCCATGATAGCATGCAAATTTTCATGAATTTCAGACGAGTTTTGGATTCACTAGAATTTAAAAACCATGCATCTCAATGTTTTACTGGCAATCACCGGTGCCCCGGTGTTTGAAATTCATGCCCATTTCTTGCATGGGACCTAAGCATGCACCCAAGGACACATATTTGATTTTTAACCAATTTATATGCACTAGAGCATGAGAATGTAGTTCGAATTTGAATTATGCATATAAAATGCATTGAAAACTCAGTTAATGCATAAAAATATCCAAACGAACCCCGAAAAATCAGAAAAACTCACACAACACTCCAGTTGTTAGATGTTGACACAAGAAAAAAAATTGAAAGCAATAAGAGGCAATGGATATAGTTTCGTCCCCAAAGGTGGGACGTTCCCTAATAAAAACCATCATGCTTGTTGTGAGAAGCTCCGGTTTGTGAGAAGCATATATCCAAACCTGCCCATATCGGAAAAAATTTGTACCATGGCATGTTGATGCCGCTCCATGATAGCATGCCAAGTTTAATGAATTTCAGACGAATTTTGGATTTACTACAAATTAAAAGCCAGGCATCTCAATGTTTTGCCGGTAATCAACTGTGCCCCGGTGTTTGAAATTCATTCCATTTCTTGCATGGGACCTGAGCATGCACCCAAGGACACATATTTTTCAACCAATTTATATGCACTGGAGCGTGCACAAGTAGTTCAAATTTGAACTATGCACATAAAATGCATTGAAAACTCAGTTAATGCATAACAATGGCAAAACGAACCCCGAAAAATCAATAAAAAATCACAGAACACACCTGTTGATCTATGTTGACACAAGAAAAATATTTGAAAGCAATAAGAGGCAATGGATATAGTTTCGTCCCCAAAGGTGGGACGTTCCCTACCAAAAACCATCATGCTTGTTGTGAGAAGCTCCGGTTTGTGAGAAGCATATACCCAAACCTGCCCCATATGGGACAAAATTTGTACTACGGCATGTTGATGCAGCTCCATGATTACATGCCAAGTTTCATGAATTTCAGACGTGTTTTGGATTTACTAGAATTTAAAAATGAGGCATCTCAATGTTTTGGTAGCAATCAACAGTGCCCCGGTGTTTGAAATTCATTCCCATTTCTTGCATGGGACCTAAGGATGCACCCAAGGACACATATTTGCTTTTTCAACCAATTTATATGCACTGGAGCATGTGCATGTAGTTCAAATTTGCATTATGCACATAAAATGCATTGAAAACTAAGTTAATGCATAAAAATGTCCAAACGAACCCGGAAAAATCACAAAAATTCACACAACATTCCTGTTGTTCTATGTTGACACAAGAAGAATAATTTGAAAGCAATAAGAGGCAATGGATATCGGTTCGCACCGAAAGGTGGGACGTTCCCTACCGAAAACCATCATGCTTGTTGTGAGAAGCTCCGGTTTGTGAGAAGCATATACCCAAACATGCCCGTATCGGACAAAATTTGGACCACGGCATGTTGATGCCGCTCCATGATAGCATGCAAATTTTCATGAACTTCAGACGAGTTTTGTATTCACTAGAATTTAAAAACCATGCATCTCAATGTTTTGCCGGCAATCAACTGTGCCCCGGTGTTTGAAATTCATTCCCATTTCTTGCATGGGACCTGAGCATGCACCCAAGGACACATATTCTTCAACCAATTTATATGCATTATGGCATGCACAAGTAGTTCGAATTTGAATTATGCACATAAAATGCATTGAAAACTCAGTTAATGCATAACAATGGCAAAACGAACCCCGAAAAATCAATAAAAAATCACACAACACTCCTGTTGATCTATGTTGACACGAGGAAAAAATTTGAAAGCAATAAGAGGCAATGTATATAGTTTTATCCCCAAAGGTGGGACGTTCCCTACCAAAAACCATCATGCTTGTTGTGAGAAGCACCGGTTTGTGAGAAGCATATACCCAAACCTGCCCCATATGGGACAAAATTTGTACTACGGCATGTTGATGCAGCTCCATGATTGCATGCCAAGTTTCATGAATTTCAGATGAGTTTTGGATTTACTAGAATTTAAAAACCAGGCATCTCAATGTTTTCGTGGCAATCAACGGTGCCCCTGTGTTTGAAATTCATTCCCATTTCTTGCATGGGACCTAAGGATGCACCCAAGAACACATATTTGCTTTTTCAACCAATTTATATGCACTGGAGCATGTGCATGTAGTTCAAATTTGCATTATGCACATAAAATGCATTGAAAACTCAGTTAATGCATAAAAATGTCCAAACAAACCCCGAAAAATCACAAAAATTCACACAACATTCCTGTTGTTCTATGTTGACACGAGAAGAATAATTTGAAAGCAATAAGAGGCAATGGATATCGGTTCGCACCCAAAGGTGGGACGTTCCCTACCGAAAACCATCATGCTTGTTGTGAGAAGCTCCGGTTTGTGAGAAGCATATACCCAAACCTGCCCATATCAGACAAAATTTGGACCACGGCATGTTGATGCCGCTCCATGATAGCATGCAAATTTCATGAATTTCAGACGAGTTTTGGATTCACTAGAATTTAAAAACCATGCATCTCAATGTTTTGCCGGCAATCAACGGTGCCCCAGTGTTTGAAATTCATGCCCATTTCTTGCATGGGACCTAAGCATGCACCCAAGGAAACAGATTTGATTATTCAACTAATTTATATGCACTAGGGCATGAGAATGTAGTTTGAATTTGAATTATGCACATAAAATGCATTGAAAAGTCAGTTAATGCATAAAAATATCCAAACGAGCCCTGAAAAATCAGAAAAACTCACACAACACTCCAGTTGTTAGATGTTGACACAAGAAAAAAAATTGAAAGCAATAAGAGGCAATGGATATCATTTCGTCCCCAAAGGTGGGACGTTCCCTACCGAAAACCATCATGCTTGTTGTGAGAAGCTCCGGTTTGTGAGAAGCATATATCCAAACCTGCCCATATTGGACAAAATTTGTACCACGGCATGTTGATGCCGCTCCATTATAGCAAGCCAAGTTACATGAATTTTAGAGGAGTTTTGGATTTACTAGAAATTAAAAACCAGACATCTCAATGTTTTGGCGGCAATCAACTGTGCCCCGGTGTTTGAAATTCATTCCCATTTATTGCATGGGACCTGAGCATGCACCCAAGGACACATATTCTTCAACCAAATTATATGCACTATAGCATGCACAAGTAGTTCGAATTTGAATTATGCACATAAAATGCATTGAAAACTCAGTTAATGCATAACAATGGCAAAACGAACCCCGAAAAATCAATAAAAAATCATAGAACACTCCTGTTGATATATGTTGACACGAGGAAAACATTTGAAAGCAATAAGAGGCAATTTATATAGTTTTATCCCCAAAGGTGGGACGTTCCCTACCAAACACCATCATGCTTGTTGTGAGAAGCACCGGTTTTGAGAAGCATATACCCAAACCTGCCCCATATGGGACAAAATTTGTACTACGGCATGTTGATGCAGCTCCATGATTGCATGCCAAGTTTCATGAATTTCAGACGAGTTTTGGATTTACTAGAATTTAAAAACCAGCCATCTCAATGTTTTCGTGGCAATCAACGGTGCCCCTGTGTTTGAAATTCATTCCCATTTCTTGCATGGGACCTAAGGATGCACCCAAGAACACATATTTGCTTTTTCAACCAATTTATATGCACTGGAGCATGTGCATGTAGTTCAAATTTGCATTATGCACATAAAATGCATTGAAAACTCAGTTAATGCATAAAAATGTCTAAACAAACCCGGAAAAATCACAAAAATTCACACAACATTCCTGTTGTTCTATGTTGACACGAGAAGAATAATTTGAAAGCAATAAGAGGCAATGGATATCGGTTCGCACCCAAAGGTGGGACGTTCCCTACCGAAAACCATCACGCTTGTTGTGAGAAGCTCCAGTTTGTGAGAAGCATATACCCAAACCTGCCCATATCAGACAAAATTTGGACCACGGCATATTGATGCCGCTCCATGATAGCATGCAAATTTTCATGAATTTCAGACGAGTTTTGGATTCACTAGAATTTAAAAACCATGCATCTCAATGTTTTACTGGCAATCACCGGTGCCCCGGTGTTTGAAATTCATGCCCATTTCTTGCATGGGACCTAAGCATGCACCCAAGGACACATATTTGATTTTTAACCAATTTATATGCACTAGAGCATGAGAATGTAGTTCGAATTTGAATTATGCATATAAAATGCATTGAAAACTCAGTTAATGCATAAAAATATCCAAACGAACCCCGAAAAATCAGAAAAACTCACACAACACTCCAGTTGTTAGATGTTGACACAAGAAAAAAAATTGAAAGCAATAAGAGGCAATGGATATAGTTTCGTCCCCAAAGGTGGGACGTTCCCTAATAAAAACCATCATGCTTGTTGTGAGAAGCTCCGGTTTGTGAGAAGCATATATCCAAACCTGCCCATATCGGAAAAAATTTGTACCATGGCATGTTGATGCCGCTCCATGATAGCATGCCAAGTTTAATGAATTTCAGACGAATTTTGGATTTACTACAAATTAAAAGCCAGGCATCTCAATGTTTTGCCGGTAATCAACTGTGCCCCGGTGTTTGAAATTCATTCCATTTCTTGCATGGGACCTGAGCATGCACCCAAGGACACATATTTTTCAACCAATTTATATGCACTGGAGCGTGCACAAGTAGTTCAAATTTGAACTATGCACATAAAATGCATTGAAAACTCAGTTAATGCATAACAATGGCAAAACGAACCCCGAAAAATCAATAAAAAATCACAGAACACACCTGTTGATCTATGTTGACACAAGAAAAATATTTGAAAGCAATAAGAGGCAATGGATATAGTTTCGTCCCCAAAGGTGGGACGTTCCCTACCAAAAACCATCATGCTTGTTGTGAGAAGCTCCGGTTTGTGAGAAGCATATACCCAAACCTGCCCCATATGGGACAAAATTTGTACTACGGCATGTTGATGCAGCTCCATGATTACATGCCAAGTTTCATGAATTTCAGACGTGTTTTGGATTTACTAGAATTTAAAAATGAGGCATCTCAATGTTTTGGTAGCAATCAACAGTGCCCCGGTGTTTGAAATTCATTCCCATTTCTTGCATGGGACCTAAGGATGCACCCAAGGACACATATTTGCTTTTTCAACCAATTTATATGCACTGGAGCATGTGCATGTAGTTCAAATTTGCATTATGCACATAAAATGCATTGAAAACTCAGTTAATGCATAAAAATGTCCAAACGAACCCGGAAAAATCACAAAAATTCACACAACATTCCTGTTGTTCTATGTTGACACAAGAAGAATAATTTGAAAGCAATAAGAGGCAATGGATATCGGTTCGCACCGAAAGGTGGGACGTTCCCTACCGAAAACCATCATGCTTGTTGTGAGAAGCTCCGGTTTGTGAGAAGCATATACCCAAACATGCCCGTATCGGACAAAATTTGGACCACGGCATGTTGATGCCGCTCCATGATAGCATGCAAATTTTCATGAACTTCAGACGAGTTTTGTATTCACTAGAATTTAAAAACCATGCATCTCAATGTTTTGCCGGCAATCAACGGTGCCCCGTTGTTTGAAATTCATGCCCATTTCTTGCAAGGGACCTAAGCATGCACCCAAGGACACATATTTGATTTTTCAACCAATTTATATGCACTTGAGCATGAGAATGTAGTTCGAATTTGAATTATGCACATAAAATGCATTGACAACTCAGTTAATGCATAAAAATATCCAAACGAACCCCGAAAAATCAGAAAAACTCACACAACACTCCGGTTGTTAGATGTTGACATAAGAAAAAAATTTGAAAGCAATAAGAGGCAATGGATATAGTTTCGTCCCCAAAGGTGGGACGTTCCCTACCAAAAACCATCATGCTTGTAGTGAGAAGCTCCGGTTTGTGAGAAGCATATATCCAAACCTGCCCATATCGGACAAAAATTTTACCACGGCATGTTGATGCCGCTCCATGATAGCATGCCAAGTTTCATGAATTTCAGACGAATTTTGGATTTACTAGAAATTAAAAACCAGTCATCTCAATGTTTTGCCGGCAATCAACTGTGCCCCAGTGTTTGAAATTCATTCCCATTTCTTGCATGGGACCTGAGCATGCACCCGAGGACACATATTTTTCAACCAATTTATATGCACTGGAGCATGCACAAGTAGTTCAAATTTGAATTATGCACATAAAATGCATTGAAAACTCAGTTAATGCATAACAATGGCAAAACGAACCCCGAAAAATCAATAAAAAATCACAGAACACTCCTGTTGATCTATGTTGACATGAGAAAAATATTTGAAAGCAATAAGAGGCAATGGATATAGTTTCGTCCCCAAAGGTGGGACGTTCCCTACCAAAAACCATCATGCTTGCTGTGAGAAGCTCCGGTTTCTGAGAAGCATATACCCAATCCTGCCCCATATGGGACAAAATTTGTACTACGGCATGTTGATGCAGCTCCATGATTACATGCCAAGTTTCATGAATTTCAGACGAGTTTTGGATTTACTAGAATTTAAAAACGAGGTATCTCAATGTTTTGGTGGCAATCAACGGTGCCCCGGTGTTTGAAATTCATCCCATTTCTTGCATGGGACCTAAGGTTGCACCCAAGGACACATATTTGCTTTTTCAACCAATTTATATGCACTGGAGCATGTGCATGTAGTTCAAATTTGCATTATGCACATAAAATGCATTGAAAACTCAGTTAATGCATAAAAATGTCCAAACGAACCCGGAAAAATCACAAAAATTCACACAACATTCCTTTTGTTCTATGTTGACATGAGAAGAATAATTTGAAAGCAATAAGAGGCAATGGATATCGGTTCGCACCCAAAGGTGGGACGTTCCCTACCGAAAACCATCATGCTTGTTGTGAGAAGCTCCGGTTTGAGAGAAGCATATACCCAAACCTGCCCATATCAGACAAAATTTGGACCACGGCATGTTGGTGCCGCTCCATGATAGCATGCAAATTTTCATGAATTTCAGACGAGTTTTGGATTCACTAGAATTTAAAAACCATGCATCTCAATGTTTTTCCGGCAATCAACAGTGCCCCGGTGTTTGAAATTCATGCCCATTTCTTGCATGGGACCTAAGCATGCACCCAAGGACACATATTTGATTATTCAACCAATTTATATGCACTGGAGCATGAGAATGTAGTTTGAATTTGAATTATGCACATAAAATGCATTGAAAACTCAGTTAATGCATAAAAATATCCAAACGAACCCCAAAAAATCAGAAAAACTCATGTTTACACAAGAAAAAAATTGAAAGCAATAAGAGGCAATGGATATCATTTCGTCCCCAAAGGTGGGATGTTCCCTACCGAAAACCATCATGCTTGTTGTGAGAAGCTCCGGTTTGTGAGAAGCATATATCCAAACCTGCCCATATCGGACAAAATTTGTACCACGGCATGTTGATGCCGCTCCATGAAAGCATGCCAAGTTTCATGAATTTCAGACGAGTTTTGGATTTACTAGAAAATAAAAACCAGGCATCTCAATGTTTTGCGGGCAATCAACTGTGCCCCGGTGTTTGGAATTCATTCCCATTTCTTGCATGGGACCTGAGCATGCACCCAAGGACACATATTTTTCAAGCAATTTATATGCACTGGAGCATGCACAAGTAGTTCAAATTTGAATTATGCACATAAAATGCATTGAAAACTCAGTTAATGCATAACAATGGCAAAACGAACCCCGAAAAATTAATAAAAAATCATAGAACACTCCTGTTGATCTATGTTGACACGAGAAAAATATTTGAAAGCAATAAGAGGCAATGGATATAGTTCGTCCCCAAAGGTGGGACGTTCCCTACCAAAAACCGTCATGCTTGTTGTGAGAAGCTCCGGTTTGTGAGAAGCATATACCCAAACCTGCCCCATATGGAACAAAATTTGTACTATGGCATGTTGATGCAGCTCCATGATTACATGCCAAGTTTCATGAATTTCAGACGAGTTTTGGATTTACTAGAATTTAAAAACCAGGCATCTCAATGTTTTGGTGGCAATCAACGGTGCCCCGGTGTTTGAAATTCATTGCCATTTCTTGCATGGGACCTAAGGATGCACGCAAGGACACATATTTGCTTTTTCAACCAATTTATATGCACTGGAGCATCTGCATGTAGTTCAAATTTGCATTATGCTCATAAAATGCATTGAAAACTCAGTTAATGCATAAAAATGTCCAACCGAACCCGGAAAAATCACAAAAATTCACACAACATTCCTGTTATTCTATGTTGACACGAGAAGAATAATTTGAAAGCAATAAGAGGCAATGGATATCGGTTCGCACCCAAAGGTGGGACGTTCCCTACTGAAAACCATCATGCTTGTTGTGAGAAGCTCCGGTTTGTGAGAAGCATATACCCAAACCTGCCCATATCAGACAAAATTTCGACCACGGCATGTTAATGCCGCTCCATGATAGCATGCAAATTTTCATGAGTTTCAGACGAGTTTTGGATTCACTAGAATTTAAAAACCATGCATCTCAATGTTTTGCTGGCAATCAACAGTGCCCCGGTGTTTGAAATTCATGCCCATTTCTTGCATGGGGCCTAAGCATGCACCCAAGGACACAGATTTGATTATTCAACCAATTTATATGCACTGGAGCATGAGAATGTAGTTCGAAATTGAATTATGCACATAAAATGCATTGAAAACTCAGTTAATGCATAAAAATATCCAAACGAATCCCGAAAAATCAGAAAAACTCATGTTGACACAAGAAAAAAATTTGAAAGCAATAAGAGGCAATGGATATCATTTTCTCCCCAAAGGTGGGATGTTCCCTACCGAAAACCATCATGCTTGTTGTGAGAAGCTCCGGTTTGTGAGAAGCATATATCCAAACCTGCTCATATCGGACAAAATTTGTACGACGGCATGTTGATGCCGCTCCATGATAGCATGCCAAGTTTCATGAATTTCAGATGAGTTTTGGATTTACTAGAAATTAAAAACCAGGCATCTCAATGTTTTGCCGGCAATCAACTGTGCCCCGGTGTTTGAAATTCATTCCCATTTCTTGCATGGGACCTAAGCATGCTCCCAAGGACACATATTTTTCAACCAATTTATATGCACTGGATCATGCACAAGTAGTTCGAATTTGAATAATGCACATAAAATGCATTGAAAACTCAGTTAATGCATAACAATGGCAAAACGAACCCCGAAATATCAAAAAAAAATCACAGAACACTCCTGTTGATCTATGTTGACACGAGAAAAAAATTTGAAAGCAATAAGAGGCAATGGATATAGTTTCGTCCCCAAAGGTGGGACGTTCCCTACCAAAAACCATCATGCTTGTTGTGAGAAGCTCCGGTTTGTGAGAAGCATATACCCAAACCTGCCCCATATGGGACAAAATTTGTACTATGGCATGTTGATGCAGCTCCATGATTGCATGCCAAGTTTCATGAATTTCAGACGAGTTTTGGATTTACTGGAATTTAAAAACTAGGCATCTCAATGTTTTGGTGGCAATCAATGGTGCCCCGGTGTTTGAAATTCATTCCCATTTCTTGCATGGGACCGAAGCATGAACCCAAGGACACATATTTAATTTTTCAACCAATTTATATGCACTGGAGCATGTGCATGTAGTTCAAATTTGCATTATGCACATAAAATACATTGAAAACTCAGTTAATCCATAAAAATGTCCAAACGAACCCGGAAAAATCACAAAAATTCACACAACATTCCTGTTGTTCTATGTTGAGACAAGAAGAATAATTTGAAAGCAATAAGAGGCAATGGATATTGGTTCGCACCCAAAGGTGGGACTGTCCCTACCTAAAACCATCATGCTTGTTGTGAGAAGCTCCGGTTTGTGAGAAGCATATACCCAAACCTGCCCATATCAGACAAAATTTGGACCACGGCATGTTGATGCCGCTCCATAATAGCATGCAATTTTTCATGAATTTCAGACGAGTTTTGGATTTACTAGAATTTAAAAACCATGCATCTCAATGGTTTGCCGGCAATCAACGGTGGCCCGGTGTTTGAAATTCATGCCCATTTCTTGCATGGGACCTAAGCATGCACCCAAGGACACAATTTTGATTATTCAACCAATTTATATGCACTGGAGCATGAGAATGTAGTTCGAATTTGAATTATGCACATAAAATGCATTGAAAACTTAGTTAATGCATAAAAATATCCAAACGAACCCCGAAAAATCAGAAAAACTCACCCAACACTCCAGTTGTTAGATGTTGACACAAGAAAAAAATTTGAAAGCAATAAGAGGCAGTGGATATCATTTCATCCCCAAAGGTGGGACGTTCCCTACCAAAAACCATCATGCTTGTTGTGAGAAGCTCCGGTTTGTGAGAAGCATATACCCAAACCTGCCCCATATGGGACAAAATTTGTACTACGGCATGTTGATGCAGCTCCATGAGAGCATGCCAAGTTTCATGAATTTCAGACGAGTTTTAAATTTACTAGAATTTAAAAACCAGGCATCTCAATGTTTTGGCGGCAATCAACGGTGCCCTGGTGTTTGAAATTCATGCCCATTTCTTGCATGGGACCTAAGCATGCTCCCAAGGACACATATTTTTCAACCAATTTAGATGCACTGGAGCATGCACAAGTAGTTTGAATTTGAATTATGCACATAAAATGCATTGGAAACTCAGTTAATGCATAACAATGGCAAAACGAACCCCGAAAAATCAATAAAAAATCACAGAACACTCCTGTTGATCTATGTTGACACGAGAAAACAATTTGAAAGCAATAAGAGGCAATGGATATAGTTTCGTCCCCAAAGGTGGGACGTTCCCTACCAAAAACCATCATGCTTGTTGTGAGAAGCTCCGGTTTGTGAGAAGCATATACCCAAACCTGCCCCATATGGGACAAAATTTGTACTACGGCATGTTGATGCAGCTCCATGATTGCATGCCAAGTTTCATGAATTTCAGACGAGTTTTGGATTTACTAGAATTTAAAAACCAGGCATCTCAATGTTTTCGTGGCAATCAACGGTGCCCCTGTGTTTGAAATTCATTCCCATTTCTTGCATGGGACCTAAGCATGCACCCAAGGACACATATTTGATGTTTCAACCAATTTATATGCACTGGAGCATGTGCATGTAGTTCAAATTTGCATTATGCACATAAAATACATTGAAAACTCAGTTAATGCATAAAAATGTCCAAACGAACCCGGAAAAATCACAAAAATTCACACAACATTCCTGTTGTTCTATGTTGACACGAGAAGAATAATTTGAAAGCAATAAGAGGCATTGATATCGGTTCGCACCCAAAGGTGGGACGTTCCCTACCGAAAACCATCATGCTTGTTGTGAGAAGCTCCGGTTTGTGGGAAGCATATACCCAAACCTGCCCATCATTTCAGCAAAGCGCTCAAAATCCTCATCATCCTTTTTCTTGGATGGTTTCGGAGGAAAAGGTATGGGTTTTTGAACCCAAGGTTCCCTTTCTTTACCATGTTTCCTAGCAACAAAGTCTCTTTTATCATAACGTTGATTCTTTGATTGTGGGTTATCAATATCAACAGCAGGTTCAATTTCCACATCATTATCATTACTAGGTTGAGCATCATCATGAACATTATCATTAATATTTTCACTAGGTGCATGTTCATTACCAGATTGTGTTTCAGCATCAGACATAGAAATATCATTTGGATTATCAGGTGGTTCAGCAATAGGTTCACTAGAAGTTTGCATAGTTCTATCATTTTTCTTCTTCTTCTTTTTAGAAGAACTAGGAACATCAATATTATTTCTCTAAGAATCTTGTTCGATTCTCTTAGGGCGGCCTTCAGGATAAAAAGGTTCCTGAGTCATTCTACCAGTTCTAGTAGCCACTCTAACAGCATAATCATTTTTTCTTACTATTCATTTCATCAAGCACTTCTTTTTGAGCCTTAAGTACTTGTTCTACTTGAGTGGTAACCATAGAAGCATGTTTGCTAACAAGTTTAAGTTCACCTTTAATATTAGCCATATAATCACCCAAGCGTCTAATCATATAAGCATTTTCTTTTAATTGTCTACCAAAATAAGCATTGAAGTCGTCTTGCTTAAACATAAAGTTATCAAACTCATCCAAGCACTGACTAGCAATTTTAGTAGAAGGGACTTCAGCTTTATCATGTCTATAGAGAGAATTTACCTTTACTACTTGTGTCGGGATTCGGGATCAGGAAATTCTTCAGTAAATAAAGAATTGAGATCATATGTTTCTTCAACAGGAGGTATATTAAGACCATGTATTTCTTCAATAGGAGGTAAATTCTTAACATCTTCAGCTTTAATACCTTTCTCTTTCATAGATTTGTTTGCCTCTTGCATATCTTCGAGACTGAGGAATAGAACACCTATCTTCTTCGGAGTTGGTTTAGGAATAGGCTCAGTAATTGGAGCAGGAGTTGGCTCAGAAGCTGGCTCAGGAGGTGCCCAATTATTTTTGTTTGTCAACATATTATTCAGTAGAATTTCAGCTTCATCCGGTGTTCTTTCCCTGAAAAGAGAACCAGCACAACTATCCAGGTAATCTCTGGAAGCATCAGTTAGTCCATTATAAAAGATATCAAGTATTTCAGGTTTCTTAAGAGGATGATCAGGCAAAGCATTAAGTAACTTGAGAAGCCTCCCCCAAGCTTGTGGGAGACTCTCTTCTTTAATTTGCACGAAGTTGTATATTTCCCTCAAAGCAACTTGTTTCTTATGAGGAGGGAAATATTTAGCTGAGAAGTAATAAATCATATCCTGGGGACTACGCACACAACCAGGATCAAGAGAATTAAACCATATCTTAGCATCACCCTTTAATGAGAACGGAAATATTTTGAGTATATAAAAGTAACGCGATCTCTCATCATTAGTAAACAGGGTAGCTATATCATTTAACTTAGTAAGATGTGCCACAACAGTTTCATATTCATAGCCATAAAACGGATCAGATTCAACGAAAGTAATTATATCAGGATCAACAGAGAATTCATAATCCTTATCAGGAACACAGATAGGTGAAGTAGCAAAAGCAGGGTCGGGTTTCATTTTATCTCTAAGTGATTCTTTGTTCCATTTAATTAATAACCTCTTAAGCTCATATCTATCCTTGCAAGCTAAAATAGCGGCAGAAGATTCCATATCAAAAAGATAACCCTCAGGAATAACAGACATATTTTCATCATCACTGTCATCATCGTATTCAGATTCAATAATTTCTTCTTCTCTAGCCCTAGCAATTTGTTCATCAAGAAATTCACCAAGGGGCACAGTAGTATCAGGCATAAAAGCAGTTTCATCATAAGTATCATGCATAGCAGAAGTGGCATCATCAATAACATGCGACATATTGGAGCGAATAGCAGAAGCAGGTGTAGGTGTCGCAAACTTACTCATAACAGAAGGTGAATCAAGTGCACAGCTAGATGGCAGTTCCTTACCTCCCCTCGTAGTTGAGGGATGGATCTCGGTTTTTGGATCTCTCAAGTTCTTCATAGTGTCCAGCATATATAAATCCCAAGTGACTCAAAGAATAGAGCTATGCTCCCCGGCAACGGCGCCAGAAATTAGTCTTGATAACCCACAAGTATAGGGGATCGCAACAGCTTTCGAGGGTAGAGTATTCAACCCAAATTTATTGATTCGACACAAGGGGAGCCAAAGAATATTCTCAAGCATTAGCAGCTGAGTTGTCAATTCAACCACACCTGGAAACTTAGTATCGGCAGCAAAGTGTTTAGTAGCAAAGTAATATGATAGTGGTGGTAGCGGCAACAAAAGTAAAAGACAGCAAAAGTAATGTTTTTGGTATTTTGTAGTGATTATAACAGTAGCAGCGGGAAAGTAAATAAGCGAGAGAACCAGTATATGGAAAACTCGTAGGCACTGGATCAGTGATGGATAATTATGCCGGATGTGGTTCATAATGTAACAGTCATAACATAGGGTGACACAGAACTAGCTCCAATTCATCAATGTAATGTAGGCATGTATTCCGTATATAGTCATACGTGCTTATGGAAAAGAACTGGCATGACATCTTTTGTCCTACCCTCCCGTGGTAGCGGGGTCCTATTGGAAACTAAGGGATATTAAGGCCTCCTTTTAATAGAGAACCGAAACAAAGCATTAGCACATAGTGAATACATGAACTCCTCAAACTATGGTCATCACCGGGAGTGGTCCTGATTATTGTCACTTCGGGGTTGCCGGATCATAACACATAGTAGGTGACTATAGACTTGCAAGATAGGATCAAGAACTCACATATATTCATGAAAACATAATAGGTTCAGATCTGAAATCATGGCACTCGGGCCCTAGTGACAAGCATTAAGCATAGCAAAGTCATAGCAACATCAATCTCAGAACATAATGGATACTAGGGATCAAAACCTAACAAAACTAACTCGATTTCATGATAAATCTCATCCAACCCATCACCGTCCAGCAAGCTTACGATGCAAGTACTCACGCACGACGGTGAGCATCATGAAATTGGTGATGGAGGATGGTTGATGATGACGACGGCAATGAATCCCCCTCTCCGGAGCCCCGAACGGACTCCAGATCAGCCCTCCCAAGAGGTTTTAGGGCTTGGCGGTGGCTCCGTATCGTAAAACGCGATGATTTCTTCTCTCTGATTTTTTTCTCTCCGAAAGCAAATATATAGAGTTGGAGTTGGCGTCGGAGGGCATCCAGGGGGCCCACGAGGTGGGGGGCACGCCCTAGGGGGGCACGCCCCCCACCCTCGTGAGAAGGGTGTGGGCCCCCTGGTCTTCATCTTTGGCGAGGATTTTTTATTATTTTTTCTAAGATGTTCCATGGAGTTTCAGGTCATTCCGAGAATATTTGTTTTCTGCACATAAAACAACACCATGGCAATTCTGCTGAAAACATCATCTGTTCGGGTTAGTTCCATTCAAATCATACAAGTTAGAGTACAAAACAAGGGCAAAAGTCTTTGGAAAAGTAGATACGACGGAAACGTATCAACATGCGATTTTGTCACGGTCTTTAAGTCACTAAAGTGGTCAGGCAGTTGATTTGCTAATGACTGCAAATCTATTATCTTTTGGACTTCTCTCTCAGTCTCAACAGTGCGTGGGTCATGAGAATGGATTCCCGTGGCTTGCCACATGATTTCTCGACTTTTAGCATCAAGGGGTTGATTCTCTCCCCCTAAAGTCGGGAAAAAATCCTCGTCAAAAAATGCAATCAGCAAAACGAGCCATGTGACAGTCACCTGTCATGGGGTCCAGATACCTAATTATGGACACAGTCTCATAACTAACGTATATCCCCGACTTACGGAGCGGGCCCATCGCCGATCGCTAAGGTGGTGGTATTGGTACATATACCTGGCAACCGAACCTATGAAGGTGGCAAATTTTCGGTGCCGACCCTTGCGCAAGCTGAACAGGAGAGTGGATGTTGTAGGCATGCGGTCGAAAGTTGATGAGATTGGCCGCGTGTAACACTGCGTGGCCCCAACATGTAGTTGGTAAATTACAACCCTGATGGAGCGGTCGGGCAATGAATTTAATTCTTTTAATCAATGCCTCGGCTAGTCCATTTTGTGTATGAACATGCGGTACCGAGTGCTCAACTTTGATTCCCATTGCCATGCAATAATCATCAAACGCCTTTGAAGTAAATTCTCCGGTGTTGTCCATTCGAATAGACTTATACGATAATCAGGGAAATTATTCCTCATTTGTATGATCTGAGAGATCAGCTCTGCAAAGGCATGGTTCCGTGTTGACAGCAGGCAAACATTGGACCATTTAGAGGAAGCATCAATGAGCACCATGAAGTACCGAAATTACCCGGTGAGGGGATGAATTGGACCGCATATGTCCCCTTGGATACGCTCCAAGAAGCGGGGATTTCATCCCTCACCTTGAGGAGCGATGGCCTAATGACTAACTTCCCCTTAGCGCATGGGGAGCACACGAAATCATCGGGATTCGGGAAGTTCTTCACGTTAACATTATGAGCATGCGGGTTGTTTATTATATTTCTCATCATCCTAAGTCCGGGGTGGCCTAACCTATCGTGCCAGAGGCAGAAGAGTTCAGAGCTTCTAAAAACGGTCTCGAGGGTAGTGTACACGGGCGATGCTACTATTTTAGTGTAGTGTAGCCCTGTGTCGAACGAAGGAAGCCTTTCGATAACATGTTTACCATTTGCATCCCACTTTGTGATAAGTAGGCACTCCTTTCCATTCTCATCATCGATCTCAATATGAAAATCATTGGCGCGGATGTCTCTAAAGCTCAAAAGAGTACGAGTCGACTCCGGGTACAACAACGCATCATTAATGATCAAAGTTGTTCCCATAGGAAGTATAATAGTGGCTCGTCCGGAGCCAACTATGTGCGAACCGCAGCCGGCGATTGTCATAATACTTCCTGGAGATTTTTTAATAGACTCAAAGTACTTAGTTTCTCGTAAAATGGTATGTGTAGTTGCGATATCGGCAAGGCATGTTTCCTCCATTCGGGTGCCACACGCGTTCTAAAATATGACATATAATTAATGTAATGAGGAAGACGCTACATTAATAATAAATGCACACATTCGAGAACATAACATACTATCATGTATAAATAATGGAATAAATGAATAAATGTCATCCAATCGCTAAAGTAAAGAATAAGTTTATGCTCTCACAGAGCTTACAACCAAATCGAATTTATTCAAATTTATTGTATCAAATCACGGAATCGTGATAACCAAAGATGTATGCTAAGTAGACTCGGTGAAGAAGCCATTGACTTCAGCCGCAATCTCCATACTAGTGAGCTGATCCTCCTTAGAAATCATCTTGGAAGTAGCATCAACATCTAGTTGCGGCACCGCCGAGGCGACCATGTGGTCAACCTCCATGGCAACACTGGCGTCACTAGAGACCGCCAAAGCCGCCGAGATGGGCACCACGGGGGTCGGCGCGATGGGCGCAGTAGGGGGCGTAGAGATCATCACGGGTGCTGCCATGGGCACCGATGGTGCTCCCTCCTGAACCAAGACAAGGTGCGTCTCACGCGCCTTGCGATCCTTGTGTGCATTAACGACCTCTTGTGGCGCATGACACTGGCGGGAGAAATGCTCCACCGAGCCACACCAGAAGCAGTCCTGAGGCCTCTGCCCCCCCTTACCCGGCTTTTGCTGCTTAGCCGGGGCGGGGGGTGAGGGCCCTTCTTCTTGCCCTTGTGGCCCCTCTTCTTCTGTTGAGGCTTGCAGACCTTGAGAGCATTCACCTCCTGGCGAGAACTCCCCCCAAGTGGCTGCGCGACTAAGTTCTTTTTCTGAACCTCGTCCTGCGCCTCTGCCACCTAGGGGACGTCAATCAACTCTGAATACCTCGTGTAGTTGCCCTGGCGGTAGTTCCATGCGGACAGGACCGCGTCAGGGTGGAAAGTGGATAGGGTTTTCTCAATCTTCTGAGTGTCGGTAATCTCAGTACCACACATCTGAAGAATCGTACAAAACCGATGCAGAGCTGAATTGTACTCCCCAACCGTCTTGAAGTCCGCAAACCTTAGATGGATCCACTCTGCCTCTGCACATGGCTTAACAGTGTACTTCAGCCGCTCAAACCGCTGCTTAAGAGCGGTCCAAAGGCCAGAAGCACTCCGCTCAGTCATATACTCGTCTTTCAGAGTAGGTGATAGGTGATGACGGAGAAAATACAGATCCTGCACATTCCCAGTTTCGAACTTGGCATCAGTGGGGGCCAGCTGGGTCCCCTTACCGATCGCCCTCAAGAGGGTTTTGCCCTGGAGAAAGATCTCACAGTCCGAGGCCCATGACAGGTAGTTCAGCCCCGTCTGGGCCAACTCAGCAAACTCCTCGTCGACAATTCCGGCCATCTGTGATTAATGCAAAAATCATGAGATTACAGCAGGTAATCTTTTGCACAAATGCGATGTTGATAAACTTATGCAATAAAAATGATGTTCCATTATTTAAAACATGTTCTTGTATGACTTACTAAATGATTAAGAGTGCTAAACAATTAATCTATAGTAGTAAAATCATACAATAAAAACATGTTTACAAAATATAGTATGTTAAGTGCATTTCTTACGTGAAAACTAGCCTAAAAATTGAATTCCCGAGACATATTAAAGCCAAATACGAACTTTTCAGTGAAAACAGACAGTTTCAGGGGCTTCTACATGAAATATTACATCGGGAATATTATACACGTAAAAATAGAAAAACTGCAGGGCTAAAATACAAAATTTCCACGCGCGCGTGCTGTTCAGCTCGGTCTGGTTCGGCAACGGGCCGAGAATGAGCCGTCGACCCATTTAGCCAGCACCAGCCACACCTCTCTTTTTCCGTCGAGAGAGGGCCAACAGCGGGGGCCCAGATGGGCCCAGCAGCCAGCAGGCCGGCCCAGGCACTGCGCTGCCTTCCACGCTAGGGTTTCCCCTAGCGCCCGCGGCGTAGGTGCGGCGGCGGCCCATGGATGGCCAGCACGCGCGGCTGCAGCTGGCGCGCGGCTGCGTCAGCACGCGGCGCCGGCGGCCATCGGGATGCGGCGACGAGCGCGCGCGACTACGGCTGGCGCGGGGCTGCGTCAGCACGGGGCGCCGGTGGCCACGGCACGCAGCACGGCGTCGGCAGGACACGCGGCCGCGGCCATCGGGACGCGGTGACGAACGCGTGATACGTCTCCAACGTATCTATAATTTTTGATTGTTCCATGCTATTATATTATCAACCTTGGATGTTTTATATGCATTTATGCTATTTTGTATGATTTTTGGGACTAACCTATTAACCCAGAGCCTAGTGCCAGTTTCTGTTTTTCCTTTGTTTTAGTGTTTTGTAGAAAAGGAATATCAAACGGAGTCCAAACGGAATGAAACCTTCGAAAAGGTTATTTT
The DNA here is from genome assembly GCF_018294505.1 of Triticum aestivum. NCBI lineage: Eukaryota > Viridiplantae > Streptophyta > Magnoliopsida > Poales > Poaceae > Triticum > Triticum aestivum. Next base: position 144,425,579 of record NC_057797.1, read on the forward strand.
TGGGAAAGAAAGCAATACAGGAGACTTGGAGTGCACGTCAGGGGATCAACGAGGAAGCCACGAGGTAGGGGGAGCGCCCACTGATGTCTACTACACAACCTTTTTCTTGTAGACGTTGTTGGCCCTCCAAATGCAGAGGTTTGTAGGATAGTAGCAAATTTCCCTCAAGTGGATGACCTAAGGTTTATCAATACGTAGGAGGCGTAGGATGAAGATGGTCTCTCTCAAGCAACCCTGCAACCAAATAACAAAGAGTCTCTTCTGTCCCCAACACACCCAATACAATGGTAAATTGTATAGGTGCACTAGTTCGGCGAAGAGATATTGATACAAGTGGTATATGGATGGTAGATAATAGTTTTTGCAATATGAAAATATAAAAACAGCAAGGTAGCGAATGATAAAAGTGAGCACAAACAGTATTGCAATGCTAGGAAACAAGGCCTAGGGTTCATAATTTCACTAGTGCAAGTCCTCTCAACAATAATGACATAATTGGATCACATAACTATCCCTCAACATGCAACAAAGAGTCACTCCAAAGTCACTAATAGCGGAGAACAAACAAAGAGATTATGGTAGGGTACGAAACCACCTCAAAGTTATTCTTTCCAATCAATCCGTTGGGCTATTCCTATAGGTGTCACAAATAGCCCTAGAGTTCGTACTAGAATAACACCTTAAGACACAAATCAACCAAAACCCTAATGTCACCTAGATATTCCAATGTCACCTCAAGCATCCGTGGGTGTGATTATACGATATGCATCACACAATCTCAGATTCATCTATTCAACCAACACATAGAAACTCAAAGAGTGCCCCATAGTTTCTACCGGAGAATCACGACAAAAATGTGTGCCAACCCCTATGCGTAGGTTCATGGGCGGAACCCGCAAGTTGATCACCAAAACATACATCAAGTTAATCACGTGATATCCCATTGTCACCACAGATACGCACAGCAAGACATACATCAAGTGTTCTCAAATCCTTAAAGACTCAGTCTGATAAGATAACTTCAAAGGTAAAACTCAATCCATTACAAGAGAGTAGAGGGGGAGAAACAACATAAGATCCAACTATAATAGTAAAGCTCGCGATACATCAAGATCGTGGCAAATCAAGAACATGAGAGAGAGATCAAACACATAGCTACTGGTACATACCCTCAGCCTCGAGGGAGAACTACTCCCTCCTCGTCATGGAGAGCACCGGGATGATGAAGATGGCCATCGGAGAGGGATTCCCCCTCCAGTAGGGTGCCGGAACGGGTCTAGATTGGTTTTTGGTGGCTACGGAGGCTTTTGGTGATGGAACTCCCGATCTATTGTGCTCCCCGATCATTTTTGGGTATATGGAGATATATAGGCAGAAGAAGTACGTCAGGGGAGCCACGAGGGGCCCAAGAGGGTGGAGGGCGCGCCCAGGGGGTGGGCGCGCCCTCCTACCTCGTGGATTCCTCGAAGCTTCCTTGACGTGGACTCCAAGTCTCCCGGGTTGCTTTCCTTCCAAAAATAAGTTCCGTGAAGTTTCAGGTCAATTGGACTCCGTTTGATTTTCCTTTTCTGCGATACTCTAAAACAAGGAAAAACAGAAACTGGCACTAGCTCTAGGTTAATAGGTTAGTGCTACCTCTTTTAGCACTGCGTTGGTTTTCCCCAAAGAGGAAAGGATGATGCAGCAAAGTAGCGTAAGTATTTCCCTCAGTTTTTGAGAACCAAGGTATCAATCTAGGAGGAGGCTATGCGTGAGTCCCTCGCACCTGCACAAAACAAATAAATCCTCGCAACCAACGCAAATAGGGGTTGTCAATCCCTATAGGGCCACTTACGAGAGTGAGATCTGATAGATATGATAAGATAATATTTTTGGTATTTTTATGATAAAGTTGCAAAGTAAAATAAAGGGAAAGTAAACAACTAAGTAGTAGGAGATTGATATGATAAATGTCGGCGTTCTGGGAATGGGGGTCCCCAGACTTGCCTGCTTGCGGCCTGTGGCGTGGCTCAAAGGGGGCCCAACACGGCCCGTCTTCATCGACACAGACCCAAGACCCTCGCGAGGGGCCAAGCCTCGCGGGGAGGACGACACGGAGCTTCCTCAGGCACGGCCACATCAGGCTGGCTCGCGAGGAGGCGGAGAGATCAAGGCGGGGTACCTCATGAGGTGCCCGTGACGCAAGCCATGACGACCAAGGGCGCCAGGCGGGCGCCAGCCTACGCAGTGTCCTCCTTTCCTCTTTGGTGCAAAGGGAGCAAGCGCAGGCGAGAGCATCAAGCAAAGGCACCTGTTTCGGTGCAACGAGACCAAGACCAGTCCAACGGCAGGGAGGAAGTCATTGTGGAGCCCAAGCCAGCATCACCACCAGAGTCTTTGGCAGGCGAGGACTAACTTTAGTCAGGATAAGTGTACCAGATGTTCCCCTTCAAAATGGCCAATTGTTGGCGCCCTTCCCGCTCAATATTTGGGAAGAGGCCCAGGGCCTTTGCCTATAAATAGGACTAGCCACCCACAGGGTAGGGGGGAAGAGGAAAAATCAGATCGAATAGCATCACACAGAGGGAGAGAGAGAAGGGGGACTGAACTCCTCCTAGAAGTTCATCCCCACAGCCAAGAACAGACCCTCGTGAGGCTGTTCTTCTTTGTATTGCTCATCATCATCAGCCCAAGAGGAAATCCACCACACCACACACTGGAGTAGGGTATTACACCACAATGGTGGCCCGAACCAGTATAAACCCTGTGTCTCTTGTGCTATTCTTTCCATAGCTTAGATCTCAGCGAGGCGGAGGGGTGCAGGTAGGCAGAAGGCGAAATCTCCGCGCGCACCCCAGTGTTCGAACCTCAAGGGTCTGCCGGAACCCGAAATCCGACATTTGGTGCGCCAGGTAGGGGTGCGCCGGAATTCGTCTTCCACCACCCCGTTCTCCTCCGACCATCGCATCCATGTCTGACGCTCGTCGGGCCCGCGCCGAGCGCCGGGCCGCTCTCGCTTCCCGTGTCGCCCAGACGGCTCCTGTCGGCAGGCGTCCTCGCCGTTCCCCATCACCTGCCGTCAATGCCGCCACCGGCCCGGCGGGGGACGAGCAGCAAGCGTCGTCTCAGCATACGTCCGTGCGGCAAGACGGCCGCACCGCTACTCCCTCGCTCACCCCAGCTGGTTCTTCATCCCGCGCGCTCCGCGCACCCATGGAGGCTCGAGCTGCGCTCATCGCGGCAAACGATCTGCACTCATCGCAGCAAACGAGCTCCTGCGCTACCGTCCCGTCGACGACGTCTATGAAGAATGGCTCGACCGCTTCGCCGAGCTCGTCCGCGCTGCAGGGGGTTCTCCTGCGCCGTCTGTTCCGCTGCACCGCACCCTGCCCCACGCGGGCGACGAAGCTCCGGCGGTGCCCCGGCCGCCTCCTCCTCAAGAAGGCGCCATGGCTCCAAGGCGCGTGGCCCCTATGCGGAACCCGCTCCATCAGGTGCTAGCGCGGCAAGAGGAGAGCTGCCAAGAAGTCCCTCGCCCGCAAGAAGCTGCCCGGGTGCTCCCTGCTCCAGCACGTCGCGACCATGCTCCTGCTCCCGCGCGTCAAGACCCCGCGCTGCTCCCAGCTGCAACGCGTGGGGGCATGCAAGACCAAGCTCTTCGTCACCCAAGGCCTCCCGTGGCCACAGCAGGCTGCCGTGCATTCACCGTCGAGCTACGCAGCGTCGCATGGCCCGGCAAGTTCAAGCCAGACCTGCCTCCTCGTTACGACGGCACGGCCGACCCTGCGGAGTTCCTCCAGCTCTATGAGCTGGGCATCGAAGCTGCCAACGGAGACGAGAAGGTCATGGCGAACTGGTATCCCATGGCGCTCGAGGACGGGGCCCGCACCTGGCTTCTGAACCTGGCCCCAGGCACGTTCTCCTCCTGGGACGAGATGCGCACCCGCTTCATCGCCAACTTCCAAGGTACTCGCGACCGGCCACCCGCCATGAGCGACATGCACCGCATCAAGCAACAACCCGGAGAGACCCTGCAGAAGTACATCCAGCGCTTCAACAATGCACGCCTCAAGATTCCCAAGGTCACCGAGGAGGCCATCATTTCAGCCTTCTCCGACGACATGCGCGATGTCAAGATGAAGGAGCTGGCGATGCATGAAGACATGTGCACTTCCTTGGAGTTGTTCAACTTGGCAACCAAGTGCGCTAGGGCTAAGGAAGGGCGTCTCTCCCTCCTCGAGCTGCCTGCCGCAGACCCAGAAGAGAAGAAGCCCAAGGCCAAGGATGTGAAGCGCAAGGGGGCTGCCGTGCTCGCGGCAGAACCAGACACCAAGCGGGGCAGAGATCTGCCCGAACCTCCCAAGGGCAGTCGGTACTGTGTGTACCACGACCTCCACACCCACAACACCAACGAATGTCAAGAGCTCCGAGCCGTGCGAGAAGGAAGGATCGGCCGTCGCCTCGACCGCGGTGACCGGGGCTATGGTCGAGGAGGAGGAAGGAACGCAGGGCGCTGGGAAGACCGCGGCCCGCGCCAAGGGTGGCGCGATCAACCTCGCGAGGATCGCTGGCAAGACCCGCCTCGCGAGGGAGACTGGAGGGATCAGCCTCGCGAGGATCGCCCGCAAGGCAACGCAGGCCTCCCTCCGCTGCCGCCGCAGCCAAGGAGAAACGAGGACCGCCATCAGGACGAGGGGGCTGGGGGCTTCCAGGAGCCGCGCGCAGTCACCTGCATCCTGGGCGGGGCTCAAGCCCCAGCCTCTCAACGCATCTTCAAGCAGTTCGCTTGCGAAGTGAATGCAGTCCTCCCCAAGCGGGAAGCCACGCGCCCTCTCAGGTGGTCGGCGTGCGCCATCATGTTCAGCTCAGCAGATCAGCTCAAGTGTGCAGCTACAGCCGGAGTCCTCCCGATGCTTTGTTCCCCAATCATCAGCAACGTGGTGGTCACCAGGACCCTCATCGATGGCGGGGCAGGGCTCAACCTCCTGTCCATGGAAACATTCAACAATCTCCAAGTGCCCTACAACCAGCTTCAGCCGACCAAGCCTTTCTCCGGAGTCACCAACGGCTCCACGGTCCCGATTGGGCAGGTCCACCTCCCAGTCACCTTTGGGACACGCGACAACTATCGCACCGAGCTCATCGACTTCGACGTCGCTCACATTCGCTTGCCGTACAACGCCATCCTTGGGTACCCAGCGCTGGCCAAGTTCATGGCCATAACTCACCACGGCTACAACGTCCTCAAGATGCCAGGAAGTGGCGGAGTCATCACGGTGCCTTGTGAAGAGAAGGACGCGGTGTGTTCCCTGGAACGAGCCTTTTAGGCCGCGTCACTTGAAGACCCGGATCGTGGAAGCAGGAGGCTTCCTGAGACCGCCCCCAAGAAGAAGAAGACATCGTCTGGCCCGGCCCCTCAGGAGGCAGGCCCCTCAGGGCCCGCGCCTGCCTAGGGGGAACCTCCTTCCATAACATAGGAAAGCGCGCCCGGCGCCCTCCTCAGGCAGGGCTCGGGGGCTCTCCCCTGGAGGGCCACCGACCTGGCTAAGGTCACGAGGGAGGCGCTTGGGCACCACATGGAGGCGTGTTTCGAAGCACATTTCCCTCAGGAAGGAGTAAAGCAAGGAGAGCCAGATCCTCAGGAGTTCGTCAGCTAGGCCATTCAGGAGCTACAGGAGTCAAGAGTCATCAGAGGCGGCCGCTGCCTACTAGCTGTGGCTCCCCATCCAGGCGAGGATGGTGGGCTGCGCGTCTGCATCGACATACCAGGGCTCAATCGAGTCGCCTCTCTAGAGCGCCTCTGTCCCTCGCGAGTAGGGCGCTGCGAAGGTCCACCCCACAGCTACGTTTGCATGCCTTACGGCTTGCCGAACGCGGCTACCACGTACCAGCGCCTCACGAGGGGCATCATGGAGGCTCAAGAGGCCAGGCGTTCCACAGCCCTGGCGGAGATGGAGATGGTCCGCAAGGAACCACCAGCGCCTCCAGAGCCTCCCGAGGCCCTTGGGCCTGGGGGCTCGTGAGGATCGGCTTCTGTAACCCACCGAGTCTGCTACACCAACACTCCTTCGTCCTCAACATCATCAGGTGACATATTTCAAGTTTCACTTCCAGCTGGGAGCGCCCCCCCAAGGCTGCATTATTCCCAGGCCGCGTGGGTCCGTCCCTGCGGCATGTATCCCTTTTATTTCGTGTTGTTAGCTTACCTTGTAGGGGGCGCCCCACGGGCTGCATCATCCCCAAGTCGCTCGGACCAGACCCAGTGATGTCCACCTTCCCAGCATCTACTCGAATGAATCCACACCTTCGCGGCTAATGAGTTTGACCTAGTTGCCCGCTCAACTGACGCCAACTGACGGAGCTGCTCCCAAACGGCACGACGCTTGCGCATGGGTCCGTCCCTGCAACACCGACAAACTTGAATGGCTGAGCTCTGGCCGTGGCAGCCCCGCATGGTGCCACCTCATCAAGCCTTCAGTGCCTCATCGCCCCCCGAAGCAACGGCCAGGCCGAGCGAGCCAACGCAGAGGTACTAAGGGGCCTCAAGACCAGGACGTTCAAGAAGAAGCTGGAGGCCTACGGCAGAGGTTGGTACGACGAGCTTCAGTCCGTGTTGTGGTCCATCCGCACAACCGCGACCAAGCCAACTAGAGAGACCCTGTTCTTCCTGGTCTACGGAGCCGAAGCGGTCCTCCCTCACGAGGTCAGACGTCGCTCCGCGTGGGTCCTGGCATTCGACGAGGCGCAGCAGGACGCCATGCGGGGGATGGACCTCGTGCTGGGGGAGGAACGTCGCCGAGAAGCCGTGCTGCGAGCGGCGAGGTACCAACAAGCACTGCGACGATATCACTGCCGCAACATCCGCCCCAGAACTCTCGAGGTAGGAGACCTCGTGCTCAGGCAGGTTCTCTCCAGGGAGGGACTGCACAAGCTCTCTCCCATGTGAGAGGGCCCGTTCAAGGTTGTTCATGTTTCCAGGCCCGGCTTCGCGCGCTTGGAGACTCAGGAGGGGTGCCGGTCCAGAACTCATGGAACATCCAGCACCTCCGGAGGTTCTACCCCTAAAAAGGCCCGGAGCCTGTGAAGAAGGCGAATGCCTGTGAAGCTGTCGCGTTTTGGAAAAGGCCCGAAGCCTGTGAAGAAGGCGAATGCCTGTGAAGCTGTCGCGGTTTGGAAAAGGCCCGGAGCCTATGAAGAAGGCGAATGCCTGTGAAGCTGTCGCATTTTGGAAAAGGCCCGGAGCCTGTGTAGAAGGCGAACGCCTGTGAAGCTGTCGCGTTTTGGAAAAGGCCCGGAGCCTGTGAAGAAGGCGAATGCCTGTGAAGCTGTCGCGTTTTGGAAAAGGCCCAGAGCCTGTGAAGAAGGCGAATGCCTGTGAAGCTGTCGCGTTTTGGAAAAGGCCCGGAGCCTGTGAAGAAGGCCAACGCCTGTGAAGCTCGCCGCCCGTGACACTCTCACGTAATAATGAGTTGGGGCTGTACACGCCCCGGAGTCTCAGGAGCGCCGGCCTCAGGCCCTGAGGCTCCCTCCCACGCCCAATGGCAGCACTTAGCTCCGCGCTGGTGAGAAGACGTTGAAGACTAGATTAGGTGCCGGACATGGCTTTTTCATTTGCTTTTCGCAGTTGGCTTGTTCGTTCTCATTCGAAGTTTTATTGAAGTTGTTGTCGTCTTTGGCTTGTGGTTCTTCGACTTTTTACTCTCCTGCCTCGATTTCTCTTATGCAAGGCCTCGCGAGGGGGGGGGGGGGCAGCCGAGCGCCCTCGCGAGAGTTCCTGTCCTAGTCGTTCAAAGGTTTCGCGACCTGGGTCCATTACAGGAGCACCCCTACAGTCCGTGCCCCACGGGCACCGCGACACAAACACAGGGCCTGGGTCGGTCGCCCCCCCATGGCTGGGGCCGGGAACTACCCATGCGCAGGCACATAGCCGGAAGGCACAGTAACGGAAGCAAAGCAACGATTAACAACAATAACCCAAACACGCCCCGCGGGGCTCCACACTACTGTCTTTTTACGCAGGAAAAAGGAAAAGGAAGAACAAATCAGGCACAGCTCGCCTCACACCGGCCTGCAGGGAAGACCCGAGCTGCCTCCGGCGCTCAGGCAGACTCCATCTCACGCTTCACTGATGCGCGATGGCGGGCAGACACGCTGCCACCTCCCAAGTAGATACGACGGCGTGGAGGCTGACCGCGGCCACCGCTAGAAGATTTGCCACCTGAAGAAGAACTGGTGAAGCTTGGGGAACCCTGAGCGCCGCCAATCACGCGAGCGTTGTCCTCTCCATCATCGTCGGGGCTGGGTTCCCGGCCGCGGTCGTCGTCCTCAGGGCAGCACCCTGCGCGGCGACCATCTTCCCCAAACACCCTCACGTAGAGGGTGGCGTCGCCGTCAAACTTGAAGTCCAGGGTGCACCGACGGCTCAGGCCACGCGCACGGGCGAACGTCTGCCAACTGCGGGCCAAGGCCAGGGTCCCGGCTGGGAGACCTCCAGTGAAGCCCATGAGGCCCGGCTGCAGCAGCCATCTGCCTGGAGCCAGAGGCTGCCCTGGACGCCGGCCAGGAGCTCGCCGAGGAAGAAGCGAGGAAGCGGAAGCCGGGTGCTAGTCGGCTCCGCCGACCACACAACGAACTCCGGCAGCACCTCTGCCGCGTGAAAGCGCAGCCTAGGGGGACGCGCGACCGAAACGCGTCCCTCGGCCGCAGCAGTCCACCCTTCACCATGCTGGAAATTGTCTCCGCGGCCGCGGGGAGCTGTCGTGGTGGCCACAGGATGTTTGCGAGGGTGCCCTCGGCCGCGCTTGGGCGGGGGAGAGGCAGGCTCAACCTGGCGAGCCTTCCCCTTCTCTGCGGCCGAGAACCTCCTCGACGGGGGCATGAAGAAGAAGGAGAAGCAAGAAGGGATGGACTGGAAGGGCGCGCGCCGTTCCGTACTTATGGCCGGCGAAGGCCAACCGCCGACCTCCACGATCGCAGGTAATCATGACCCGCTTTGCATGCAGGGACTTGTCCGATCCGTGCAGTTGCCGAGGCGCCATGGGGAAGTGGAGACGCCCACGTCCAATCAACCGCCACGCGGTGCCCAAGGCCGCAGGCAGTTAGGGCCCGCGGCGCTTCGCCCTTGCCCTTTCGCCTCCCTGCACGGCCAAGTACGGGCGCGCCTTGGGCCCAGGTGCTACTATCGGCATTCTGGGAACAGGGGTCCCTAGACTTGCCTGCCTGCGGCCTGCGGCATGGCTCAAAGGGGGCCCAGCACGGCCCGTCTTCATCGACACAGACCCAAGACCCTCGCGAGGGGCCAAGCCTCACGGGGCGGACGACACGGAGCTTCCTCAGGCACGGCCACATTAGGCTGGCTCGCGAGGAGGCGGAGAGATCAAGGCGGGGTACCTCACGAAGTGCCCGTGACGCAAGCCATGACGACCAAGGGCGCCAGGCGGGCGCCAGCCCGCGCAGTGTCCTCCTTTCCTCTTTGGTGCAAAGGGAGCAAGCGCAGGCGAGAGCATCAAGCAAAGGCACCCGTTTCAGTGTAATGAGACCAAGACCAGTCCAACGGCAGGGAGGAAGTCATTGTGGAGCCCTAGCCAGCATCACCACCAGAGTCTTTGGCAGGCAAGGACTAACTTTAGTCAGGATAAGTGTACCAGATGTTCCCCTTCAAAATGGCCAATTGTTGGCGCCCTTCCCGCTCAATATTTGGGAAGAGGCCCAGGGCCTTTGCCTATAAATAGGACTAGCCACCCACAGGGTAGGGGGGAAGAGGAAAAATCGGATCGAGTAGCATCACACAGAGAGAGAGAAGGGGGACTGAACTCCTCCTAGCAGTTCATCCCCACAGCCAAGAACAGACCCTCACGAGGCTGTTCTTCCTTGTATTGCTCATCATCATCAGCCCAAGAGGAAATCCACCACACCACACACTGGAGTAGGGTATTACACCACAATGGTGGCCCGAACCAGTATAAACCCTGTGTCTCTTGTGCTATTCTTCCCATAGCTTAGATCTCAGCGAGGCGGAGGGGTGCAGGTAGGCAGAAGGCGAAATCTCCGCGCGCACCCCAGTGTTCGAACCTCAAGGGTCTGCCGGAACCCGAAATCCGACAATAAAGATAGACCCAGGGCCATAGGTTTCACTAGTGGCTTCTCTCAAGAGCATAAGTATTCTACGGTGGGTGAACAAATTACTGTTGAGCAATTGATAGAATTGAGCATAGTTATGAGAATATCTAGGTATGATCATGTATATAGGCATCACGTCCGAGACAAGTAGACCGACTCCTGCCTGCATCTACTACTATTACTCCACTCATCGACCGCTATCCAGCATGCATCTAGAGTATTAAGTTAAAAACCGAGTAACGCCTTAAGCAAGATGACATGATGTAGAGGGATAGACTCATGCAATATGAAGAAAACCCCATCTTGTTATCCTCGATGGCAACAATACAATACGTGCCTTGCTGCCCTTACTGTCACCGGGAAAGGACACTGCAAGATTGAACCCAAAGCTAAGCACTTCTCCCATTACAAGAAAGATCAATCTAGTAGGCCAAACCAAACTGATAATTCGAAGAGACTTGCAAAGATAACCAATCATACATAAAAGAATTCAGAGAAGATTCAAATATTATTCATAGATAGACTTGATCATAAACCCACAATTCATCGGTCTCAACAAACACACCGCAAAAAGAAGATTACATCAAATAGATCTCCACAAGAGAGGGGGAGAACATTGTATTGAGATCCAAAAAGAGAGAAGAAGCCATCTAGCTACTAACTATGGACCCGTAGGTCTGAAGTAAACTACTCACACTTCATCGGAAGGGCTATGGTGTTGATGTAGAAGCCCTCTGTGATCGATGACCCCTCCGGCGGAGCTCCAGAACATGCCCCAAGATGGGATCTCGTGGATACAGAAAGTTACGGTGGTGGAATTGGGGTTTTGGCTCCGTATCTGATCGTTTGGGGGTACGTGGGTATATATAGGAGGAAGAAGTACGTCGGTGGAGCAATAGGGGGCCCACGAGGGTGGAGGGCGCGCCTGGGGGGGGGGGGGGTAGGCGCGGCCCCTACCTCGTGGCCTCCTGTTACGTGGCTTGACGTAGGGTCCAAGTCTCCTGAGTTGTATTCGATGAGAAAATCACGTTCCCGAAGGTTTCATTCCGTTTGGACTCCGTTTGATATTCCTTTTCTTCGAAACCCTAAAACAGGCAAAAACAGCAATTCTGGGCTAGGCCTCCGGTTAACAGGTTAGTCCCAAAAATAATATAAAAGTGGATAATAAAGCCCAATAATGTCCAAAACAGTAGATAATATAGCATGGAGCAATCAAAAATGTTGGAGACGTATCAAGCATCCCCAAGCTTAATTCCTGCTCGTCCTCGAGTAGGTAAATGATAAAAACAGAAATTTTGATGCGGAGTGCTACTTGGCATAATTTTAATGTAATTCTTCTTAATTGTGGTATGAATATTCAGATCCGTAAGATTCAAGACAAAAGTTTATATTGACATAGAAAATAATAATACTTCAATCATACTAACAAAGCAATTATGTCTTCTCATTATAACATGGCTAAAGAAAGTTATCCCTACAAAATCTTATAGTCTGGCTATGCTCTATCTTCACCACACAAAATATTTAAATCATGCACAACCCCGATGACAAGCCAAGCAATTGTTTCATACTCTTGACATTCTCAAAACTTTTTCAATTTTCACGCAATACATGAGTGTGATCCATGGATATAGCGCTATAGGTGGAATAGAGTGGTGGTTGCGGAGAAGACAAAAAGGGAGAAGATAGTCTCACATCGACTAGGCGTATCAATGGGCTATGGAGATGCCCATCAATAGATATCAATGTGAGTGAGTAGGGATTGCCATGCAACGGATGCACTAGAGCTATAAGTATATGAAAGCTCAAAAAGAAACTAAGTGGGTGTGCATCCAACTTGCTTGCTCATGAAGACCTAGGGCAATTTGAGGAAGCCCATAATTGGAATATACAAGCCAAGTTCTATAATGAAAGATTCCCACTAGTATATGAAAGTGATAACATGAGAGACTCTCTACTATGAAGATCATGGTGCTACTTTGAAGCACAAGTGTGGTAAAAGGATAGTAACATTGTCCCTTCTCTCTTTTTCTCTCATATTTTTTTTATTTGGGCCTTTTCTCTTTTTTATGGCCTCTTTTCTTTCTCTTTTTTTATTTGGGCTTCTTTGGCCTCTTTTATTTATTTTTCGTCCGGAGTCTCATCCCGACTTGTGGGGGAATCATAGTCTCCATCATCCTTTCCTCACTGGGACAATGCTCTAATAATGATGATCATCACACTTTTATTTTTCTTACAACTCAACAATTACAACTTGATACTTAGAACAAAATATGACTCTATGTGAATGCCTCCGGCGGTGTACCAGGATATGCAATGATGCATGAGTGACATGTATGAAAGAATTATGAATGGTGGCTTTGCCACAAATACGATGTCAACTACATGATCATGATAAGCAATATGACAATGATGGAGTGTGTCATAAATGGAACGGTGGAAAGTTGCATGGCAATATATCTTGGAATGGCTATGGAAATGCCATAATAGGTAGATATGGTGGTTGTTTTGAGGAAGGTATATGGTGGGTGTATGATACCGGCGAAAGGTGCGCGGTATTAGAGAGGCTAGCAAAGGTGGAAGGGTGAGAGTGCGTATAATCCATGGACTCAACATTAGTCATAAAGAACTCATATACTTATTGCAAAAATCTACAAGTTATCAAAGCAAAGTATTACGCGCATGCTCCTAGGGGGATAGATTGGTAGGAAAATACCATCGCTCGTCCCCGACCGCCACTCATAAGGAAGACAATCAATAAATAAATCATGCTCCAACTTCATCACATAACGGTTCACCATACGTGCATGCTACGGGAATCACAAGATTCAACACAAGTATTTATCAAATTCACAACTACTCAACTAGCATGACTTTAATATCACCATCTCTATATCTCAAAACAATTATCAAGTATCAAACTTATCATAGTATTCAACACACTCATAAGAGAGTTTTATTATTAATCTTGCATACCAAGCATATTAGGATTTTAAGCAAATTATCATGCTATTAAGACTCTCAAAATAATCTAAGTGAAGCATGAGAGATCAATAGTTTCAATAAAACAAATCCACCACCGCGCTCTAAAAGATATAAGTGAAGCACTAGAGCAAAATTATATAACTCAAAATATATAAGCGAAGCACATAGAGTATTCTAAAAAATTCCAAATCATGTATGGCTCTATCAAAAGGTGTGTAAAGCAAGGATGATTGTGGTAAACTAACAAGCAAAGACTCAAATCATACAAGACGCTCCAAGCAAAACACATATCATGTGGTAAATAAAAATATAGCTCCAAGTAAAGTTACCGATAGAAGTAGACGAAAGAGGGGATGCCTTCCGGGGCATCCCCAAGCTTTGGCTTTTAGGTGTCCTTAGATTATCTTGGGGGTGCCATGGGCATCCCCAAGCTTAGGCTCTTTCCACTCCTTGTTCCATAATCTATCAAATCTTTACCCAAACTTGAAAACTTCACAACACAAAACTTAAAGTAGAAAATCTCGTGAGCTCCGTTAGCGAAAGAAAACAAAAGACCACTTCAAGGTACTGTAATGAACTCATTATTTATTTATATGGGTGCTATACCTACTGTATTCCAACTTCTCTATGGTTTATAAAATAGTTTACTAGCCATAGATTCATCAAAATAAGCAAACAACACATGAAAAACAGAATCTGTCAAAAACAGAATAGTCTGTAGTAATATGTATCTAGCGCAAGATCTGGAACCCCAAAAATTCTAAAATAAATTGCTGGACGTGAGGAATTTATCTATTAATCATCTGCAAAAATAATTAACTAAAAATTACTCTCCAAATAAAAATTACAGCAGTTCTCGTGAGCGCTAAACTTTCTCTTTTTTACAGCAAGTTCAACAAGACTTTCCCCAAGTATTCCCAACGGTTCTACTTGGCACAAACACTAATTAAACAATAACAGAAAACAACCAAAACAGAGGCTAGATAAATTATTTATTACTAAACAGGAGCAAAAAGCAAGGAATAAAAATAAAATTGGGTTGCCTCCCAACAAGCGCTATCATTTAACGCCCCTAGCTAGGCATAACAAGCAAGAATAGATCTAGGTATTGCCATAATAGTAAGATAGATTATTAAAACTCATTTCATATTCTCTACGTTCAGCAGAAAGTTTTATTTGAGGCAAGAAAAAGTAACCAAAAGGGCTAAATTTATTGGGACAAAAGTCTCCAAGATCAACCTTGGGAGGTATAGGTTCCTCCTTCGGTCCTTCATATTGCACAACCAATTCATCATTATAAGCATTCTTTTGATAGAACTTTGTGAGCCTATATTCAAGAGAATATCCCAATTCATTACTTCGAATAGCCAAATCATCATTAAGTTCAGAAATTCTATCAACTAAAACATTGGTAGGCACCCTTTTTCTAAGATTTTCATTGAAAGCAACATAATCTAGAGATTGAAAACGCATTATTTCTTCTTGATCAAAGAGGATGGCCTCTATGGGAGGACGGCAAGCGTCCACCAAATAATGCGCAAAGATTTCTTTGGCCTCTTTTATTATGAATCGAAACTCATCAGCCAAAAAGATAGTAACGGCATGCTTAACAGAAGAATGCTCAATATTAGAAAATTCTAGGAAAATCCTTTGTATGGAAGGATGCATGTGCATGAATTGCCTTTAAAGTTCGACTATAAGCATGGCAATAGCGTCCACAAGACTACTAGTTCTATGAAGGATAGAACTACCCATAGAGGGTAAAGCACCGGCACAAGTAAAGAAATCTTGAATAACTCCTTTTCCAATAATATTACCACTACCAACACGGAATCTTTTTATATGTGAGATAGTGGGTTCTTTAGTAGGAGCATCAAAATTATTATCGACAATAGTATCCCCAATTTCAGACATAGAGGCAGAAGGTAAAGAACTAGCCATAACGACAAGTAAGCAAACTAACACACAAGCAAACAAAAAGCAAGCGGGCAAAAAGAGGCAAATAGAGGGAGGGTAGAGAGAGAGAGGGCAAATAAAAAGGCAAAGGTGAAGTGGGGGAGAGGAAAACGAGAGGCAAATGGCAAATAATGTAACGCGGGAGATAAGGGTATGTGATGGGTACTTGGTATGTTGACTTTTGCATAGACCTCCCCGGCAACGGCGCCAGAAATCCTTCTTGCTACCTCTTTTAGCACTGCGTTGGTTCTCCCTGAAGAGGAAGGGATGATGCAGCAAAGTAGCGTAAGTATTTCCCTCAGTTTTTGAGAACCAAGGTATCAATCCAGTAGGAGGCTACGCGCGAGTCCCTCGCACCTACACAAAACAAATAAATCCTCGCAACCAACGCAAATAGGGGTTGTCAATCCCTATGGGGCCACTTACGAGAGTGAGATCTGATAGATATGATAAGATGATATTTTTGGTATTTTTATGATAAAGATGCAAAGTAAAATAAAGGCAAAGTAAATGGCAAAGTAAATAACTAAGTAGTAGGAGATTGGTATGATAAAGATAGACCCGGGGGCCATAGGGTTCACTAGTGGCTTCTCTCGAGAGCATAAGTATTCTACGGTGGGTGAACAAATTACTGTTGAGAAATTGACAGAATTGAGCATAGTTATGAGAATATCTAGGTATGATCATGTATATAGGCATCACGTTCGAGACAAGTAGACCGACTCCTGCCTGCATCTACTACTATTACTCCACTCATCGACCGCTATCCAGCATGCATCTAGAGTATTAAGTTAAAAACAGAGTAACGCCTTAAGCAAGATGACATGATGTAGAGGGATAGACTCATGCAATATGAAGAAAACCCCATCTTTTTATCCTCGATGTCAATAATACAATGCGTGCCTTGCTGCCCTTACTGTCACCGGGAAAGGACATCGCAAGATTGAACCCAAAGCTAAGCACTTCTCCCATTGCAAGAAAGATCAATCTAGTAGGCCAAACCAAACTGATAATTTGAAGAGACTTGCAAAGATAACCAATCATACATAAAAGAATTCAGAGAAGATTCAAATATTATTCTTAGATAGACTTGATCATAAACCTACAATTCATCGGTCTCAACAAACACACCGCAAAAAGAAGATTACATCGAATAGATCTCCACAAGAGAGGGGGAGAACATTGTATTGAGATCCAAAAAGAGAGAAGAAGCCATGTAGCTACTAAGTATGGACCCGTAGGTCTGAAGTAAACTACTCACACTTCATCGGAAGGGCTATGGTGTTGATGTAGAAGCCCTCCATGATCGATGCCCCTCCAGCGGAGCTCCGGAACAGGCCCCAAGATGGGATCTCGTGGATACAGAAAGTTACGGCGGTGGAATTAGGGTTTTGGCTCTGTATGTGATCGTTTGGGGGTACGTGGGTATATATAGGAGGAGGAAGTACGTCGGTGGAGCAACAGGGGGCCCACGAGGGTGGAGGGCACGCCTGGGGGGGTAGGCGCGCCCCCCTACCTCGTGGCCTCCTGTTATGTGGCTTGACGTAGGGTCCAAGTCTCCTGAGTTGTATTCGATGAGAAAATCACATTCCCGAAGGTTTCATTCCGTTTGGACTCCATTTGATATTCCTTTTCTTCGAAACCCTAAAACAGGCAAAAAACAACAATTCTGGGCTGGGCCTCCAGTTAATAGGTCAGTCCCAGAAATAATATAAAAGTGGATAATAAAGCCCAATAATGTCCAAAACAGTAGATAATATAGCATGGAGCAATCAAAAATTATAGATGCGTTGGAGACGTATCAGTTAGTCCCAAAAATCATATAAAATAGCATATAAATGCATATAAAACATCCAAGGTTGATAATATAATAGCATGGAACAATAAAAAATTAAGATATATTGGAGATGTATCAGCATCCCCAAGCTTAATTCCTGCTCGTCCTCGAGTAGGTAAATGATAAAAATAGAATTTTTTATGTGGAATGCTACGTAACATATTTATCCATGTATTTCTCTTTATTGTGGCAAGAATATTCAGATCCATAAGATTCAAGACAAATGTTTAATCTTGCCATAAAAATAATAATACTTCAAGCATACTTACAAAGTATCATGTCTTCTCAAAATAACATGGCCAAAGAAAGTTCATCCCTACAAAATCATATAGTTTGGTCATGCTCCATTTTCGTCACATAAGAATGCTCTCATCATGCACAACCCCGATGACAAGCCAAGCAATTGTTTCATACTTTAGTAATCTCAAACCTATAAACTTTCACGCAATATATGAGCGCGAGCCATGGATATAGCACTATGGGTGGAATAGAATATGATGATGGGGGTTATGTGGAGAAGATAAAAAAGGAGAAAGTCTCACATCAACGAGGCTAATCAATGAGCTATGGAGATGCCTATTGAGGGAGTCCTGGATTAGGGGGTGTTCGGATAGCCGGACTATACCTTCAGCCGGACTCCTGGACTATGAAGATACAAGATTGAAGACTCCGTCCCGTGTCCGGAAGGGACTTTCCTTGGCGTGGAAGGCAAGCTTGGCGATACGGATATGAAGATCTCCTACCATTGTAACCGACTCTATGTAACCCTAACCCTATCCGGTGTCTATATAAACCGGAGGGTTTTAGTCCGTAGGACAACGTACACATCAACAATCATACCATAGGCTAGCTTCTAGGGTTTAGCCTCCTCGATCTCGTGGTAGATCTACTCTTGTACTACCCATATCATCAATATTAATCAAGCAGGACGTAGGGTTTTACCTCCATCGAGAGGGCCCGAACCTGGGTAAAACTTCGTGTCCCTTGCCTCCTGTTACCATCCGGCCTAGACGCACAGTTCGGGACCCCCTACCCGAGATCCGCCAGTTTTGACACCGACATTGGTGCTTTCATTGAGAGTTCCTCTGTGTCGTCGCCATCAGGCTCGATGGCTCCTACGATCATCAATAGTGATGCAGTCCAGGGTGAGACCTTCCTCCCCGGACAGATCTTCGTCTTCGGCGGCTTCGCACTGCGGTCCAATTCACTTGGCCGTCTAGAGAAGATCGAAAGCTACGCCCCCGGCTGTCAGGTCAGGTTTGGAAGTTTAAACTACACGGCTGACATCCGCGGGGACTTGATCTTCGATGGATTCGAGCCACTGCCGAGCGCGCCGCACTGTCACGACGAGCATGATCCAGCTCTGCCGCCGAACAATGCCCTGGGGGCCGCACCCGCATCGGCTTCGACTCTTAATTCAGAGCCAACCGCGCCGATCGAGGATGGTTGGTTGGACGCCGCCTCGGGGGCTGTGATCCCAACGGCGATTGAGCCGAACACCAGCCCCGCACTCCGCGAGACTCACGATTCCAAGGAGTCAGACTCCTCTCCGGACTCCGAACCTTTCGCGCTTCTGCCAATCGAATCCGATTGGGCGCCGATCATGGAGTTTACTGTCGCGGACATCTTTCAGCACTCGCCCTTTGGCGATATTATAAAATCACTAAAGTCTCTCTCTTTATCAGGAGAGCCCTGACCGGACTACAGTCAGCGATATTGGGATGCGGACGATGAAGAAATTTAAAGCCCACCCACCACCCACTTTGTAGCCACTGTCGATGATTTAACCGACATGCTCGACTTCGAATCCGAAGACATCGAAGGTATGGATGCCGATGAAGGAGACGATGAAGAACCAGCGCCTATTGGGCCCTGGAACGCCACCTCGTCATATGACGTATACATGGTGGACGCACCAAAAGATGACGACGAGGAGCGGAAGGACGCACCGAAGGCTTGTTCCCTCGAAAAGCAGTCAAAGTGGCGACGCAAGCGCCGCCCCAAATCCCGCCTCGACAGAAATAGCGATCACACAGACCCAGCGCTGGAGCAGGGCGAACCGCTGCCGGACAACGGCAATCCGGATAATCAAACCGAACAAACAAATCCTATCAAGGATAATGGTCCGGACGACATAACGCCGGACAAACACCCGGAGCAGCAGACTGCCCGTAAAAGGCTTGTTGCCACCGCGAGGAGCCTGAAAAAGCAGAAGCAAAGGCTCAAGGCCGCGCAAGACACACTCCAATTCAGATGGAGTAAAATACTCAGCACTGCAGCAAGGTACGGCGACAATCGCCCCTCCAAGAGCTACCCAAAGCGGAAGCTGCTACCCGAATTCGATGAGGAGGCCTCAGAACCCCCACAACCAAATATCAAAGCAGCCACCTGGTCGGATAGACGACCCCTCTACCAACACAGAGCGGCATACAACGCCGCTCACAATACAACACGCGACCCATGCGAGGGCTCGCATCCAAAGGACGGCGCAACCAGATCCATCTATGGACCACGCAAGCGCGCCCCAGCATACAATGCAACACAACAAACATCCGAACAACGCGGTACACCCAGCTACAGGGGTGCCGCACACCCCCTATGTTTCACCGATGAGGTGCTGGACCACGAATTTCCAGAGGGATTCAAGCCCGTAAACATAGAGGCATACGACGGAACAACAGACCCTGGGGTCTGGATTGAGGACTACATCCTTCATATCCATATGGCTCGAGGAGATGATCTCCACGCCATCAAGTACCTACCCCTCAAGCTCAAAGGGCCAGCTCATCACTGGCTCAAAGGCCTCCCCGAAAGCTCCATTGGAAGTTGGGAAGAGCTCGAAGACGCCTTTCGGGCAAATTTTCAAGGGACTTATGTCCGACCTCCGGATGCGGGCGATTTGAGTCATATAACTCAACAGCCCGGAGAGTCAGCCCGAATGCTTTGGAATAGGTTTCTTATTAAAAAAACCAGATTGTCGACTGTCCGGACACCGAAGCCTTAGCAGCTTTCAAGCATAGCGTCTGTGATGAATGGCTCGCCAGACACCTCGGCCAAAATAAGCCGAGAATGATGGCCGCATTAACAAACCTCATGACCCGCTTTTGCACGGGGGAGGACAGCTGGCTAGCCAGATGCAGCACCAGTGACCCCAGTACACCTGAAGTTAGAGAAGGAAACGGGAAATCACGACGTAACAGCAATAACAAACGTCGAAATAAAGAAGACAGCACGAAGGGCATGGCAGTAAATGCCAGATTCAAAAGCTCTCAGCCAGGTCAAAATCCGCCCCCTAAAGGCACCAGGGACGAACTGTCCAGCCTTAATAAAATTCTGGACCAAGTATGTCAGATTCATAGTACCCCTGGTAAACCTGCTAATCATACCCACAGAGAATGTTGGGTCTTCAAGCAGTCTGGCAAACTCAACGCCGTACACAAGGGGGAGGATACACCAAGTGAAGACGAGGACGAGCCCCCCAAGCAAGACACGGGGGAACAAAAGCAATTTCCACCATAAGTCAAAACAGTAAACGTGTTACACATAATCAAGGAAAAAACAAGGCGGCACTCCCAGGAAAGTATACCCAAGTGCCTATCACCACGAAGTCCTGCCACTGGACATCTCAACCGATCACTTTCGACCATCGCGATTACTCAGCAGGTATCCAACACGCAGGATGGGCTGCCCTGGTATTAGACCCAGTAATTGGTGGATATCACTTCACAAGGGTCTTGATGGACGGCGGTAGTAGCCTAAACCTAATATATCAGGATACAATCGCCGGAATGGAGCTAGACCCAACACAAATTCACCATAGCAATACTACCTTTAAAGGAGTAATGCCAGGCCCAGGGGCTCGTTGTATGGGCTCCCTCCTCCTACAAGTCACATTCGACTCCCCCGATAACTTCCATCGTGAGCATTTAACTTTTCACATCGCTCCGTTTCAAAGTGGCTACCAAGCACTGCTCGGACGCGAAGCTTTCGCTCGCTTTAATGCAATACCACACTACGCCTCCCTCACACTCAAGATGCCCGGTCCACGTGGCATCATTAGAGTGCACGGAAATATCAAGCAATCTCTGCACGCCGAAGAGAGTGAGGCTACCTTGGCCGCCGCACACTAAAGGCGCCCAGACAAACGAAAGCATCCAATAGGTCGTCAAGACCTCAGACACAACTAATCAAGTCCGGCGCCGCTATTTATACGGAAATAAGTGGTCACACCCCTATTTGTCAATACAAGGGGCTCAACGGCGCAGACAAGTGGCAATTTCTTATCATCTTGAATTATACATGGTTTCTTTAAAAACTATCCTTTTGCATGACAACTTTTTCACTTAAATTCCTCTCTTTTACAGACGATCATCATGCTACACCCGTCCAGGATACGGCACAACGGAGACACAGGCGCAGACGTGCAGCAGGGACCCGCTCCAAGGATTCTTTTTAGATTAAGACCCTGCGTAAACCTTTTTTACTGTCTCTTGTTGATACATATCCACCGTTGAGAAGGATGCTGACGTCTTGGCATGTGGCCACGCCAGAACAATGCACGTACCTGGACACAAGGGGCTTCTTACAAAGGCCATTATTTAGGCCCGGTTTATACCACAAAGACCGAATACCTTAGGGAGTGTTCGGCGTCGCGAGTTTGGCCCTATATGCATCAGCTCCGAATCATTGTCTTTGGTCAAATGTTGGGTTTGCCCGGCTCCTGTGTTTTGGTGCCTTACGTTCCGCTTTACCGGCTAAGGTAGCACCAGGAGAACTACTGCGATTGTGCCCTGGTTCATCCGGACGAGCACCTCAGTAGAGAAAGCCGAAAACTGACTGTCATGATATAGCGTGAGACTGGTCAACCACTCGATGACCTGTGGGAATGTTAGAATTCCTCCGCCTTAACGAAGGGCCATTTTCCGGCCAGGCATGTACGCACCCCGAATCGGGAGAGTGCGGAGCCACCAGGGGCTATCTAGTAGCCCCACTGTCAAACTCCTATGGCTAAGTGAAAGTGCTAAAGCATTATAGTCCGGTTGCCTCGCTCGCTCCGCTATCACCTCCTTAATAGGACCAAGACGTTGGGTTAAGTGTGAACGCGTGTTTTTGCGAGCACCTCCGCATTATATGTGTGAGGGTTGAAGCCGACGACTGCAATCTTTCAGGTTATACACATGTATACATAAACGGCCGCCCAGGAGGCATCATATTACTTTCAGGCAAAAGTATAAAAATAGCCTTATAAAAATTTATAAAAGCATTTCGCTTACAATGAGATTACATATCACTCAAACATAATATTTTTTGAGCACTGGGTCTCTATCAAACGGGCACCCTCAAGAACTTCTTCAAAGTAGTGCTCAGCAGCCTTTCGACCTATAGCCGAATCCCGCGCTGCAACATTGGTAGCATCCATCTCCGCCCAGTATGCCTTAACACGGGCAAAGGCCATCCGTGCGCCCTCTATGCACGCCGACCTCCTCATCGCATCAATGCACGGCACCACGTCAAGGACCTGCTGCACCAAGCTGAAATAGCTGTTCGGTTTTGACCTTCCCGGCCATAGCTGATCCACAACAGACCTCATGGAGAGTCCGGACAACCTATTTAGTTCGGCCCATTCGGCTAATTGGTCAGTCAATGAAAGTGGACGCTCGGGAGAATGGAATTGTCTCCAAAACAGCTGGTCTACTCCACGGTCTGTCTGACCCTGGAAGTACTTGGCCGCATCGGCAGCGCTCGCCGCCAAATCCATATACACATCCTCCGAACTCCACAGCCGATCCAGAGGGGCATACCGTGGATCTCCGAATTTCCTCCGCAACATAAAGGATTTCCCAGCTACAATATCCCCGGCTTCCCGCAGCTCCTCCTTCTTTGCCCTCATAGCAGAGCGGAGATCCTTTTTCGTCGCAGCAGCCTTCTCAAGGTCCGATGCCTTCGCTTGGTTTTCCTTTTCAAGAACCCGGCAACGGTCGGCGGCGGCTTTTAATTCTATAGCCATCTTGGCCATCTTGTCTCGGGTCTCGCCATGCGCGGCCTTCTCGGCTTGCAACTCTTCGGCCGCCTTCACAGCAGCCGCATTACCCAACCTCGCTTGTTCCTTGGCTCGGGCAAGTTCTGCCCGCAAGGCTTCAACAGTGGCAGCTCCATCTGCAGTCACAACATATTAAAGATACTAGCATCATGCTGCTCTTCCTATGTGGCGTTTACCAGATAATGACACTTACCCTGTGCCTCGTCAAGCCTTTTGTTAACAAGCTCGATGTCGGCGTCTGCCGCATCCAACTGCCGTTCTAAATGGGCAAACTCGCTAGTCCGGCTAGCCACCGGAGCTTCCATCACCTGCACATAGAGGCAGTATGGTTATTACCTGGGAATATGATCCTCTGTTCGTCGTCGTTTCCGACGACAACCAGAGTCTCAGGGGCTACTATCTACACAGGGCACACCTAGCATGTGCAGGACTATCATACATTCTTTTACGTACCTCAAAGCCTGTCAGTAGACTCATAAAAGCTTCATGCAATCCGCTTTCGGCGGACGATATTCTCTCCATCACCGTATTCATCAGCACACGGTGTTCATCTGAGATGGCCGCTCGCCCCACCAACTCCCTCAGAACATCCGATCGCACACTAGACGGTGTCGGACTCTTTTGTCTGCTCTCTTCGGGAGCCGGACACTGGGAGCTTCGGGGGTCAATGGGATTATCTTCTGGCCTCACCGGACTCGGAGAGGCCCTCCGCGACGACACTTCAGGGTCGCCCGCTTCCGGAGCGGAGGAGTCCGGAGGAGGCGTTTCGCTCTCCATCATCTCTGGAAGAAGATCCCCCGAAGACGAGCTCATTTGAGAGGGGCTAAGGCCCGAACTGCAAAAATATATGCGGTGGTTATCTTCTCAGAAGAAAAAGATGGCATATCTGTACTATTAAAGTATTTCGTGTCACTTACGACTCGCGGGAGAATTGATCCCCCGCGGACTTTGTGCGGCAACGGCGCCCCCAAGGTAGGACCCTCTGTGGGAGACTTCTTCTCCCGTTTGGAAGCTTCGGCTTCCGAATCCCCGGGCGCAGTCCTTTTCCTCTTCTGGTCGTCTTCCTTCATGGAGACGCTCGCTCCCTCGGCTAGAATGGGCAGCGTTGGGGGCCCGCGTCCGCCCGCATTATCCTCCACAGTATCTTCCTTCAAGGGCTCCGGGCAAGGTGCGGTCTGGAGCATCTTTTCCAATACCGGATTTTCCAAACCCTCAGGGAGGGGGGCCGAACACCGAATCAACTTCGCCTTTGTTAGCCAGTCCTGGTCAAAAAGCGAACTCTCAGAAATAACTTCGTAACAAAGGAGAGATAGTATGTTCGGCCGGAAGATGCCTTACCTGTTCGGCGGCGCGGTTACTACTCAGGCCCATGTCCTCGGTGATTTCCGGACACTCCACTGAGGTCCGAAGAATGACTTGTACATCTCCTCGTGCGTCAGGCCGAGAAAATTTTGAATGACACGCGGTCCCTCGGGATTGAACTCCCATAGGCGAAGAGGCCGGCGTTTGCAAGGCTGGACTTGACGAACCAGCATAACTTGTATTACCGCAACCAAACTGAAATCTCCATTGAAGAGATCTCGAATGCGGCTTTGCAGTATAGGCACGTCCTTGGCTGGCCCCCAGCTCAGACCTCTGCTGATCCATGACATCAGTTGTGGTGGAGGGCCCGAGCAGAAAACAGGGGCGGCCGCCCACTTGGCACTTCTAGGAGCCGTGATGTAGAACCACTCCTGTTGCCACAATTCAGACACCTCTGGGATGGAACCTTTGGGCCACGGAGCTCCCGTCATCTTGCGTATTGAGGCACCTCCACACGCTGCATGTTGCCCCTCGATCATCTTCGGCTTCACTTCAAAGGTCTTGAGCCAGAGGCCAAAGTGAGGGGTAACCCGGAGGAAGGCCTCGCACACGACAATAAATGTCGTGATATGAAGAAAGGAGTCCGGAGCTAGATCATGGAAGTCTAGCCCGTAATAAAACATCAAACCCCTGACGAAAGGATCCAGAGCAAGGCCTAGACCTCGGAGGAAGTGGGAGACGAACACGACGTTCTCGTTGGGTTCGGGGGTGGGAACGGCCTGCCCTCGGGGAGGCAGCCGATGCAAAATCTCGGCGGTCAGATATCTGGCCTCCCTCAACTTCTTGATGTCTTCTTCCGTGACGGAGGAAGGCATCCATCGGCCTTGAAGGCTAGATCCGGACATGACTGGAGGTTCGGAGCACCTGACCTGAACTTCGGGCGTTTGAGCTTGAGGTGGGGGAAGGATTCGATTGAGCACGGGAGGGAAAAATAAAAGCCTTGTCCCCTTTATAAAGAGGGTGAATATCAAGCGTCCTCTCCGTGTCTGCTTGGACTTGCCTATAATCTAGGAGTCCTAAAAGCGGTTGGGTTACCCACGCCCGTATTGATGAGAATCCCGGGATAAGGGGACACGATCTCTGCTTTAACAAGACGTGCCAAGGAAACCGCCTCGAGTGACGCGCTGAGGTGGGATAATGAAACGACTCGGATAAAGGCTTGGCCGTGGTGTGTCACGCTACGGAATACGTCAGCAGATTAGATTGGTGTAAATATTATTCTCTCTATGGCAATATGTGGAAACTTATTTTGCAGAGCCGGACACTATCTTTGTGTTCAAAATCTTCTATGAAGTACTTGGAGGAGGAACCCGCCTTGCAATGCCGAAGACAATCTGCGCGACGGACTCATCGTCATTGAAGCCTGGTTCAGGGGCTACTGAGGGAGTCCTGGATTAGGGGGTGTTCGGATAGCCGGACTATACCTTCAGCCGGACTCCTGGACTATGAAGATACAAGATTGAAGACTCCGTCCCATGTCCGGAAGGGACTTTCCTTGGCGTGGAAGGCAAGCTTGGCGATACGGATATGAAGATCTCCTACCATCGTAACCGACTCTATGTAACCCTAACCCTATCCGATGTCTATATAAACTGGAGGGTTTTAGTCCATAGGACAACGTACACATCAACAATCATACCATAGGCTAGCTTCTAGGGTTTAGCCTCCTCGATCTCGTGGTAGATCTACTCTTGTACTACCCATATCATCAATATTAATCAAGCAGGACGTAGGGTTTTACCTCCATCGAGAGGGCCCGAACCTGGGTAAAACTTCGTGTCCCTTGCCTCCTGTTACCATCCAGCCTAGACGCACAGTTCGGGACCCCCTACCCGAGATCCGCCGGTTTTGTCACCGACACTGATCGATTAACGTTAATGCAAGGAGTAGGGATTGAGGGATTGCCATGCAATGGATGCACTAGATATATAATTGTATGAAAGCTCAACAAAGGAAACTAAGTGGGTGTGCATCCAACTTGCTTGCTCATGAAGACCTAGGGCACTTGAGGAGGCCCATTGTTGGAATATACAAGCCAAGTTCTATAATGAAAAATTCCCACTAGTATATGAAAGTGACAAAACAAGAGACTCTCTATCATAAAGATCATGGTGCTACTTTGAAGCACAAGTGTGGAAAAAGGATAGTAGCATTGTCCCTTTTATTTTTTATTTTTTTATTTGTCCCCCTTTTTTGGCCTTTTTTTATTTGGCCTTTCTTTCTTTTTTTCTTTTTTTTGGGACAATGCTCTATTAATGATGATCATCACACTTCTATTTATTTACAACTCAAGAATTACAACTCGATACTTAGAAGAAGATATGACTCTATATGAATGCCTCCGGCGGTGTACCGGGATAGCAATGATGCATGAGTGACATGTATGAAAGAATTATGAACGGTGGCTTTGCCACAAATACAATGTCAACTACATGATCATGCAAAGCAATATGACAATGATGAAGCGTGTCATAATAAACAGAACGGTGGAAAGTTGCATGGCAATATATCTCGGAATGGCTATGGAAATGCCATAATAGGTAGGTATGGTGGCTGTTTTGAGGAAGATATAAGGAGGTTTATGTGTGAAAGAGTGTATCATATCACGGGGTTTGGATGCACCGGCGAAGTTTGCACCAACTCTCAATGTGAGAAAGGGCAATGCATGGTACCGAAGAGGCTAGCAATGATGGAAGGGTGAGAGTGCGTATAATCCATGGACTCAACATTAGTCATAAAGAACTCACATACTTATTGCAAAAATCTACAAGTCATCAAAAACCAAGCACTACACGCATGCTCCTAGGGGGATAGATTGGTAGGAAAAGGCCATTGCTCGTCCCCGACCACCACTCATAAGGAAGACAATCAAATAACACCTCATGTTTCAAATTTGTTACACAACATTTACCATACATGCATGCTACGGGACTTGCAAACTTCAACACAAGTATTTCTCAAATTCACAACTACTCAACTAGCTCAAATTTAATATCACTATCTCCATATCTCAAAACAATCATCAAGTATCAAACTTCTCTTAGTATTCAATGCACTTATATGAAAGTTTTATTATATCCCTCTTGGATGCCCATCATATTAGGACTAGTTTCATAACCAAAGAAAATTACCATGCTGTTTAGGACTCTCAAAATAATATAAGTGACGCATGAGAGTTCATCTATTTCTATAAAATAAAACCACCGTCGTGCTCTAAAAAGATATAAGTGAGGCACTAGAGCAACAACAAACTACTCCGAAAGATATAAGTGAGGATCAATGAGTAGTCAAATAACTATGCAACTATGTGAAGACTCTCTAACATTTAAGAATTTCAGATCTTGGTATTTTATTCAAACAGCAAGCAAAACTAAATAAAATAAAAGGACGATCCAAGCAAAACACATATCATGTGGTAAATAAAAATATAGCTCCAAGTAAAGTTACCGATGAACGAAGACGAAAGAGGGGATGCCTTCCGGGGCATCCCCAAGCTTAGGCTTTTGGTTGTCCTTGAATATTACCTTGGGGTGCCTTGGGCATCCCCAAGCTTAGGCTCTTGTCACTCCTTATTCCATAGTCCATCGAATCTTTACCCAAAACTTGAAAACTTCACAACACAAAACTTAACAGAAAACTCGTAAGCTCCGTTAGTATAAGAAAATAAATCACCACCTAGGTACTGTTGTGAACTCATTCTAAATTCATATTGGTGTAATATGTACTGTATTCCAACTTATTTATGGTTCATACCCTCCGATACTACTCATAGATTCATCAAAATAAGCAAACAATACATCGAAAACAGAATCTGTCAAAAACAGAACAGTCTGTAGTAATCTGGATCAAACATGTACTTCTGGAACTCATAAAATTCTCAAATAAATTTCTGGATGTGAGTAATTTATCTATTAATCATCTGCAAAAAATAATTAACTAAATAACACTTTCCAAATAAAATGGCAGCAATTCTCGTGAGCGCTAAAGTTTCTGTTTTTTAAAGCAAGATCAACAAGACTTTCCCCAAGTCTTCCCAATGGTTCTACTTGGCACAAACACTAATTAAACACAAAAACTCATTCATAACAGAGTCTAGATAAATTATTTATTACTAAACAGGAGCAAAAATCAAGGAACAAAAATAAAAGTGGGTTGCCTCCCAACAAGCGCTATCGTTTAACGCCCATAGCTAGGCACGATGATTTCAATGATGCTCACATAAAAGATAAGAATTGAAACATAAAGAGAACATCATGAAGAATATTACTAGAATGTTTAAGTCTAACCCACTTCCTATGCATAGGGATTTTGTGAGCAAACAACTTGTGGGAACAAGAATCAACTTGCATAGGAAGGTAAAACAAGCATAATTTCAAAACTTTAAGCACATAGAGAGGAAACTTGATATTATTGCAATTCCTACAAGCATATATTCCTCCCTCATAATAATTTTCAGTAGCATCATGAATGAATTCAACAATATAACCAGCCATAAAGCATTATTTTCATGATCTACAAGCATAGAAAATTTACTACTCTCCACAAAAGCAAAATTCTTCTCATGAATAATAGTGGGAGCAAACTCAACAAAATAATTATCATGTGAGGCATAATCCAATTGAAAACTAAAATCATGATGACAAGTTTCATGGATATCATTATTCTTTATAGCATACAAGTCATCACAATGGTCATCATAGATAGCAACTTTGTTCTCATAATCAATTGGAACCTCTTCCGAAATAGTGGATTCATCACAAAATAAAGTCATGACCTCTCCAAATCCACTTTCATCAATATAATCATCATAAATAGGAGGCATGCTTTCATCATAATAAATTTTCTCATCAAAACTTGGGGGACAAAAAATATCATCTTCATCAAACATAGATTCCCCAAGCTTGTGGCTTTGCATATCATTAGCAACATGGATATTCAAGGAATTCATACTAACAACATTGCAATCATGCTCATCATTTAGATATTTAATGCCAAACATTCTAATGCATTCTTCTTCTAGCACTTGAGCACAATTATCGGAATCCTTATTTTCATGAAAGATATTAAAAAGATGAAGCATATGAGGTACCCTCAATTCCATTTTTTTCGTAATTTGTAGTTTTCTTTTATAAACTAAACTAGTGCTAAAACAAGAAACAAAAAGATTTGATTGCAAGATCTAAAGATAAACCTTCAAGCACTCACCTCCCCGGCAACGGCGCCAGAAAAGAGCTTGATGTCTACTACACAACCTTCTCCTTGTAGACGTTGTTGGGCCTCCAAGTGCAGAGGTTTGTAGGACAGTAGCAAATTTCCCTCAAGTGGATGACCTAAGGTTTATCAATCCGTAGGAGGCGTAGGATGAAGATGGTCTCTCTCAAGCAACCCTGCAACCAAATAACAAAGAGCCTCTTGTGTCCCCAACACACCCAATACAATGGTAAATTGTATAGGTGCACTAGTTCGGCGAAGAGATGGTGATACAAGTGGTATATGGATGGTAGATAATAGTTTTTGTAATCTGAAAATATAAAAACAGCAAGGTAACGAATGATAAAAGTGAGCACAAACGGTATTGCAATGCTAGGAAACAAGGCCTAGGGTTCATACTTTCACTAGTGCAAGTCCTCTCAACAATAATAACATAATTGGATCACATAACTATCCCTGAACATGCAACAAAGAGTCACTCCAAAGTCACTAATAGTGGAGAACAAACGAAGAGATTATGGTAAGGTACGCAAACACCTCAAAGTTATTCTTCCCCATCAATCCGTTGGGCTATTCCTATAAGTGTCACAAACAGCCCTAGAGTTCGTACTAGAATAACACCTTAAGACACAAATCAACTAAAACCCTAATGTCACCTAGATACTCCAATGTCACCTCAAGTATCCGTGGGTATGATTATAGATATGCATCACACAATCTTAGATTCATCTATTCAACCAACACATAGAACCTCAAAGAGTGCCCCAAAGTTTCTACCGGAGAATGACGACGAAAACGTGTGCCAACCCCTATGCATAGGTTCATGGGCGGAAACCGCAAGTTGATCACCAAAACATACATCAAGTGAATCACGTGATATCCCATTGTCACCACAGATACGCACGACAAGACATACATCAAATGTTCTCAAATCTTTAAAGACTCAATCGATAAGATAACTTCGAAGGGGAAACTCAATCCATTACAAAAGAGTAGAGGGGGAGAAGAAACATAAGATCCAACTATAATAGCAAAGCTCACGATACATCAAGATCGTGCCAAATCAAGAACACGAGAGAGAGAGAGAGAGAGAGAGATCAAACACACAGCTACTGGTACATATCCTCAGCCCCGAGGGAGAACTACTCCCTCCTCGTCATGGAGAGCACCGGGATGATGAAGATGGCCACCGGAGAGGGATTCCCCCTCCGGCAGGGTGCCGGAACGGGTCTAGATTGGTTTTGGTGGCTACAGAGGCTTCTGGCGGTGGAACTCCCGATCTATTGTGCTCCCCGATCGTTTTAGGGTATATGGAGATATATATAGGCGAAAGAAGTATGTCAGGGGAGCCACAAGGGGCCCACGAGGGTGGAGGGCGTGCCCCCCTACCTCGTGGCTTCCTCGAAGCTTCCTTGACGTGGAATCCAAGTCTCCCGGGTTGCTTTCCTTCCAAAAATAAGTTCCATGAAGTTTTAGGTCAATTGGACTCCGTTTGATTTTCCTTTTCTATGATACTCTAAAACGAGGAAAAAACAAAAACTGGCACGGGGCTCTAGGTTAATAGGTTAGTCCCAAAAATCATATAAAATAGCATATAAATGCATATAAAACATCCAAGGTTGATAATATAATAGCATGGAACAATCGAAAAAAATAGATACGTTGGAGACGTATCACCCACCCCCCTGGGCGCGCCCTCCACCCTCGTGGGTCCTCGTGGCTCCCCTGATGTATTTCTTCCACCTATATATATCCATATGCCCTAAAACTATCGGAGACAGAATAGATCGGGAGTTCCGCCGCCAGAAGCCTCCGTAGCCACCGAAAACCAATCTAGACCCGTTCTGGCACCCTGCCGAAGGGGGCAATCCCTCTCTGGTGGCCATCTTCATCATCCCGGTGCTCTCCATGACGAGGAGGGAGTAGTTCCCCCTCGGGGCTGAGGGTATGTACCAGTAGCTATGTGTTTGATCTTTCTCTCTCTCGTGTTCTTGAGGTGGTACGATCTTGATGTATCACGAGCTTTGCTATTATAGTTGGATCTTATGTTGTTTCTCCCCCTCTACTCTCTTGTAATGGATTGAGTTTTACCTTTGAAGTTATCTTATCGGATTGAGTCTTTAAGGATTTGAGAACACTTGATGTATGTCTTGCCGTGCGTATCTATGGTGACAATGGGATATCACGTGATTAACTTGATGTATGTTTTGGTGATCAACTTGCGGGTTCCGCCCATGAACCTACGCATAGGGGTTGGCACACGTTTTCGTCGTGATTCTCCGGTAGAAACTATGGGGCACTCTTTGAGTTTCTATGTGTTGGTTGAATAGATGAATCTGAGA
This sequence comes from Triticum aestivum, assembly GCF_018294505.1. Lineage (NCBI taxonomy): Eukaryota > Viridiplantae > Streptophyta > Magnoliopsida > Poales > Poaceae > Triticum > Triticum aestivum. The sequence continues at coordinate 144,457,410 of NC_057797.1, forward strand.
TTGTGTGATGCATATCGTATAATCATACCCACGGATACTTGAGGTGACATTGGAGTATCTAGGTGACATTAGGGTTTTGGTTGTTTTGTGTCTTAAGGTGTTATTATAGTACGAACTCTAGGGCAATTTGTGACACCTATAGGAATAGCCCAACAGATTGATTGGAAAGAATAACTTTGAGGTGGTTTCGTACCCTACCATAATCTCTTTGTTTGTTCTCCGCTAATAGTGACTTTGGAGTGACTCTTTGTTGCATGTTGAGGGATAGTTATGTGATCCAATTATGTTATTATTGTTGATAGAACTTGCACTAGTGAAAGTATGAACCCTAGTCCTTGTTTCAACGCATTGCAATACCGTTTACGCTCACTTTTATCATTAGTTACCTTGCTGTTTTTATATTTTAAGATTACAAAAACCATTATCTACTATCCATATACCACTTGTATCAACATCTCTTCGCCGAACTAGTGCACCTATACAATTTACCATTGTATTGGGTGTGTTGGGGACATAAGAGACTCTTTGTTATTTGGTTGCAGGGTTGCTTGAGAGATACCATCTTCATCTTACGCATCCTACGGATTGATAAACCTTAGGTCATCCACTTGAGGGAAATTTGGTACTATCCTACAAACCTCTGCACTTGGAGGCCCAACAACGTCTACACGAAGAAGGTTGTGTAGTAGACATCAAGCTCTTTTCTGGCGCCTGATACATCTCCAACGTATCTATAATTTTTGATTGCTCCATGCTATGTTATCTACTGTTTTGGGCAATATTGGGCTTTATTATCCACTTTTATATTATTTTTGGGACTAACCTATTAACCGGAGGCCCAGCCCAGATTTGCTGGTTTTTTTTGCCTATTTCAGTGTTTCGAAGAAAAGGAATACCAAATGGAGTCGAAACGGAACGAAATCAACTAGAGAAGTTATTTTTGGAAGGAAAGCTACCGGATGGACTTGGACCCCACATCAGGAGAGAAGGGAGGTGCCCACGAGGGTGAGGGGCGCGCCCACCCCCCTAGGGCGCGCCCCCCTGCCTCGTGGGGCCCTCGAAGCTCCACCGACATACTTCCTGCACCCATATATACCTACGTATCCTAAAACTTCCAGAACAGAGATTAGATCTAGAGTTCCGCCGCCAGAAGCCTCCGTAGCCACCGAAAACCAATCTAGACCCGTTCCGGCACCTTGCCGGAGGGGGATCCTTCTCCGGTGGCCATCTTCATCATCCCGGTGCTCTCCATGACAAGGAGGGAGTAGTTCTCCCTCGGGTTGAGGGTATGTATGTAACACCCTCGATGTGACTATATTTCCCACGTGTCGAGGCACGACTTAGAGGCATAATCGCATGGAAGGCATATGTCGCAAGATAGGCAATCTTCACAACATCCCATGTAATATAGATAATAAAAAGGGGAGATAACATAGTTGGCTTACACTCGCCACGTCAAACAAGTACATAAATAACATTACATCATCCAAACACTCATGGCCCGACTACGGCGCCAAAATAAAAGATAACCCAACAAGCGACACGGTCCCGATCACCCCCAACTGGGCACCACTACTGATCATCAGGAAAGGAAACATAGTAACGTTGAGAGTCTTCGTCGAACTCCCACTTGAGATCGAACGCGTCACCTGGGGCGGAATCATCAGGCCCTGCATCTGGTGTAATAGTATTCTGTGAGCCACAGGGACTCAGCAATCTCGCACCCTCGCGATCAAGACTATTTAAGCTTATAGGTAAGGCAAGGTAATTATATGTGGAGCTGCAGCAAGCGACTAGCAAGTATGGTGGCTAACTTATTCGCAAAAGAGAGCGAGAAGAGGAGGCAAAGTGCGAGCGAGAAACTAGAGAACAACCTACGCAAGCATTACTCCAACACCGTGTCCACTTCCCGGACTCCGCCGAGAAGAGGCCATCACGGCAACACACTCAGTTGATTCATTTTAATTAATTTAAGGTTCAAGTTATCTACAACCGGACATTAACAAATTCCCATCTGCCCATAACCGTGGGCACGGCTTTCGAAAGTTCAAATCCCTGCAGGGGAGTCCCAACTTAGCCCATGACAAGCTCTCACGGTCAACGAAGGAATAGACCTCCTCCCAAGACATTTCGATCAGACTCGGCATCTCGGTTCTTCAAGACAACTCCGGCAATGGTAAAACAAGTCCAGCAACACCGCCCGCTGTGCCGACAAATCCCGTTAGGAGTTGCACATATCTCGTTCTCAGGGCACACCGGATAAGCTAAGCGTACGGGAGCCAACGTAACCCAAGTTGCCAAGGGACGGCCCCGCACGGTGCTCTAGGTTGGACCAACACTCAGAGGAGCACTCGCCCGGGGGGGTTTAAAATAAGATGACCCTTGAGTCCGCGAAACCCAAGGGAAAAGGCTAGGTGGCAAATGGTAAAACCAAGGTTGGGCATTGCTGGAGGAGTTTTATTCAAGGTGGACTGTCAAGGGGTTCCCATTCTAACCCAACCGCGTAAGGAACTAGGGCGGCAAGAGTGGAACAAAACACTAGGCGAGAGGCCGAGCCTTCCACCCTTTACCAAGTATATAGATGCATTAAGATAACATAGCAATATAATGATATCCCAACAAGTAAATAAATGTTCCAACAAGGAACGGCCTCCAATCTTCACCTGCAACTAGCAACTCTATAAGAGGGGCTGAGCAAAGCGGTAACATAGCCAATCAATGGTTTGCTAGGACATGGTGGGTTAGAGGTTAGACATGGCAATTTGGGAGGCTTGAAAGCAAGTGGTAGGCATCGTAGCATTGGCATAGCAAAAGAGCGAGCAAACTAGCATATCAAAGATAGTAGTGATTTCGAGGGTATGATCATCTTGCCTGCACAGTTGTCAGAGTTGACTGGATCCTCGAAAGCAAACTCAATGGGCTCCTCGTTAGCAAACTCGTCTCCCGGCTCTACCCAAACAAGACAAACAAGCAACAAGGGCACAATCAACCACGTGCAAGGATCAAACAATATGATGCAATGATGATATGCTATGCGGGATGCGATGCGGGATGCAAAATGCAAGATGTGACAGGAAATGCAAGAACCTGGCCTCAACTTGGAAATCCAAGTGTGCCACTGGAAAGATGAGACGAAATTGCTTGAAAACGATATAAAGAACGCCGGAATCAGAGTTACGGTTTGGAAATGGCAAGCGATTCAAATATGACACCGGTCTGCGATTTACAGCAAGTAGCCAACTAAATGCAATGAGATGGACATGCTACAGCACCCAAACATGACAACAAAATACATGGCAGGGATTCATTCAAGATGCTTAACAAAAGTCTAGCACTGAGCTACGGCCAGTTCATCCATTAACAGGTTCAAACAAGCATGGCAAAAATGCATATGGCAAACAGATCTCAGACTTAGTGAAATTAACACTTGTCTGGAATTTCAGATCATGTAGCCCTCTTCGGAGCAACAAAACTACATGCTACAGGCCCTGAACATGGCAAAGTAAAGCATGGCATGGAGCTACTCAAAGAGCTTAACAAAAGTCCCTTAGTGACCTTGAGCCAAAAGGGATCAGAAAATACAATTGCAAGCATGTGAACATAGCAAAAACATAATCAGTTTTCAGACTTAGTGAAAACTGACACATGCTGAAACATATATCAAGTAGGCATATTTATGAGCTCGATGCACTCACTACGGTGCAAGTCATGATAATCTAAGCATACACCCATTAAGAACACACAAAATTCAAGCTAGACATGGCAAGAACAATAGCATAGCATGCACGGATCAACTACAACATCATCGGCAAAATTGCAAACAAGTTGACAATCTGTCCAGATTCACAAAGTAGCAAAAGTAGAGCTTGATTGACTCAAGCTAGGGTGCTCCATAATTGCAAACAAAGACATGGATGGATAGAGCACTACAAGATTAACAAAACATCCTTACTGATCATCCTCAAAAGAGGCACGGATCACTAGTAAACAACATGAACATATGGCATCATGAGATAAACAGCTCAAGGACTTAGTGGAAATGCTAAGTCCCTGAAATCAGAATTAACAAGTGCACCACTTTGCAAGCTTGTGCTAGTCACCACACACATCACAAAAATACATGGGTTGCACCTCTGGAAAGATGACAAAACCCTTAACAAAACATATGTAGAGCATCAGGGCATATCAAGCACACAATAATCATGGCAAAAATGACAAAAAGCTAAATGGAGTAGCAGATCTGACAATTATCTCAAGTAGCCCTCTTCTAACAGCATTTCTGGCATCAAGATGAACTCAAATGAAAATGACGCAATGAAATGAAATGATGTAATCTCTGAGATAAACATTTTGATATGCTATATGCCAAAAACGGAGTTACGGATGCAAAGTTACGAGGCCATGAACAGGAGCATATGGATCTGAGAATTCGGGGACTTAGACGAATTTTTACCTCCGGATCTAGGGTTTGACCCGGGCACGCAAAACAAGGTTCATCGCCGGGGCTTCGTCGGAGTTCGTCGACGGAGTAGGAGGGAGAGGAGGCCGAGAGGGGCCGGGGAGGCGCGGCCGGGCGCGGGACCCGAGGGACGGCGAAGGGCGCGAGGACGAGGCGGCGGTGGCGCGAGGCGGCCGGGGCGACGAGGTGGTGGCGGCGGCGGCGGGGCGGACCACGGCGGCGGCGGCGGGGCGGACCACGGCCGCCGCGGCGCCGGAGTGGAGGGCGACGGCGGCGGGCGAAGGCGCGGGGGCGCGAAGGAGATGGGCCGCGGGGAGGGCCTCCCGCGGGCTCGGGCAGGCCTCGGGCGGCGGCGACGATGTGGGGGCTCGCCCGGGCCACGTGGCGGCGTCTGGTTGGCTGGCGGCGGCGGCGGCGGACGCGTCCGATTTAGGCGGCGGACATGCCCGTCGGTGGCGGGGCGATTTTAGGGTTTCGGGGGGAGAAGGAGATCCGAATTCGAAGGGGTTCTTTAAATAGGCATAGAGGGAGCTAGGAGAGTCCAAATGAGGTGCGGTTTTCGGCCACGCGATCGTGTTCGAACGATCTAGATGATGGGGAAGGCTTAGGTGGGTTTTGGGCCAAATTGGAGAGGTGTTGGGCTGCAACACACACGAGGCCTTTTCAGTCCCTCGGTTAACCGTTGTAGTATCAAACGAAGTCCAAATGATACGAAACTTGACAGGCGGTCTACCGGTAGTAAACCAAGGCCGCTTGGAAAGTCTCGGTCCAATCCGGAAATGTTTAATCTCCACACACGAAAGAAAGGTAGAATAGACCACCGGAGGAGAACGAAGCACCGGAATGCAAGACAACGGGGAAAAACTCGAATGCATGAGACGAACACATATGCAAATGCAATGCACATGATGACATGATATGAGATGCATGACAACGATAACAACACACGAAGACAAAAACCCGAAACCAAGAAAATAAATTAACTTAACGCCGGAAATGGCAAGAGTTGGAGTACAAATTGGGAAAGTTACATCCGGGGTGTTACAATGTACTAGTAGCTATGTGTTTGATCTCTCTCTCTCTCTCTCTCTCTCTCTCTCGTGTTCTTGAGGTGGTACGATCTTGATGTATCGCGAGCTTTGCTATTATATTTGGATCCTATGATGTTTCTTCCCCCCTCTACTCTCTTGTAATGGATTGAGTTTCCCCTTTGAAGTTATATTATCGGATTGAGTCTTTAAAGATTTGAGAACACTTGATGTATGTCTTGCCGTGCGTATCTGTGGTGACAATGGGATATCACGTGATTTACTTGATGTATGTTTTGGTGATCAACTTGCGGGTTCCGCGCATGAACCTATGCATAGGGGTTGGCACATGTTTTCGTCGTGATTCTCTGGTAGAAACTTTGGGGCACTCTTTGAGGTTCTATGTGTTGGTTGAATAGATGAATCTGAGATTGTGTGATGCATATCGTATAATCATACCCACGGATACTTGAGGTGACATTGGAGTATCTAGGTGACATTAGGGTTTTGGTTGATTTGTGACTTAAGGTGTTATTCTAGTACAAACTCTAGGGTTGTTTGTGACACTTATAGGAATAGCCCAACGGATTGATTGGAAAGAATAACTTTGAGGTGGTTTCGTACCCTACCATAATCTCTTCGTTTATTCTCCGCTATTAGTGACTTTGGAGTGACTCTTTGTTGCATGTTGAGGGATAGTTATATGATCCAATTATGTTATTATTGTTGAGGGAACTTGCACTAGTGAAAGTATGAACCCTAGGCCTTGTTTCAACGCATTGCAATACCGTTTACGCTCACTTTTATCATTAGTTACCTTGCCGTTTTTATAATTTCAGATTACAAATACCTTTATCTACTATCCGTATACCACTTGTATCACCATCTCTTCGCCGAACTAGTGCACCTATACAATTTACCATTGTATTGGGTGTGTTGGGGACACAAGAGACTCTTTGTTATTTGGTTGCAGGGTTGCTTGAGAGAGACCATCTTCATCCTACGCCTCCTACGGATTGATAAACCTTAGGTCATCCACTTGAGGGAAATTTGGTACTGTCCTACAAACCTCTGCACTTGGAGGCCCAACAACGTCTACAAGAAGAAGGTTGTGTAGTAGACATCAAGCTCTTTTCTGGCGCCGTTGCCGGGGAGGTGAGTGCTTGAAGGTATATCTTTAGATCTTGCAATCGAGTCTTTTAGTTTCTTGTTTTATCACTAGTTTAGTTTATAAAAGAAAACTACAAAAAAATGGAATTGAGTTTACCTCATACGCTTCATCTTTTTAATATCTTTCGTGAGTATGATGGAAAGGAAAATTGTGCTCAAATACTAGAAGAAGAAATCTATAAAATGTTTGGCACTAAATATTTGAATGATGAGCATGATTGCAATGTTGTTAGTACGAATTCTTCGAATATCCATGATTCTAATGATGATTGCACTAGTTATGATGAAAATGTCTCCTATAAACATGTCAATTTTTGTGGAGTGCATTGGGTTTGTACGCACACACCAAATAGGGAAGTTAGATATTGCGAGAGGCATAAGTACTTAGAAACTAAATTGTTGCAAGAAAGGCTAGATGAATGTGCTGAAAATTTAAATTATATTGACCATACTTGTGAGCTTTGCAATGAACATGATCATTTCAATACCAAATGCAAATTGTTTCATGATCGTATCGTGTCCAAAAATTGTGATGTCTTGATTTCCCTTGCACATCATAATGAACTTAGTTTGCTTATGGGTTACGAAGAAATCAAACGTGTAACTAATTATCTTCCAGAATTTGCCCGTTATAAAATTCTTGGATTTGATCTAGAGGAAATTTATATGTATTGTGCGGTGAATTGTATTGAAAATCCTTATATTGCCAACTACATAAAGAAAAGAAAACAAATAGAAGATGAAGAGAGTACTAATGAAAGGGAAGAGACTTCCCAATATCCTCCTATTATTTCTTATGATGAATCAGGTAATGAGGAGGAGCCTCCTATTCAACCAATCTCATTAATAAGGAGCTCCAAAAAGAGGATTGAACCCACACATGATGTGGTGAAGAAGAAGAAAAGAAAAAGAAAGAGAGGTAAAAAGATATATCCCCAAATAATGCTGCTCCTATTACCATTGTGCCTCATGAAAATATAATTGTGGAAGATAATGATACTTCTTATGATCTTGAAAATCTTTTTGGCACTTGCTTGGAAGAATATGATAATTGCTATACTATTGGTGCTATCCATACTATTAATGATGAGAGTGATTATGCTTATGATATGAAAAGGCCCAAGCTTGGGGATGCTATGTTTGATGAAGATGATGTTTTTGAGAATATATTTGCTGCAATCAATGTTTTTTCCAAGCTTGGGGATGCTACGTTTAATGAAGATGATATTTTTAGTCTCCCAAGTTTTGATATGCAAATTTATAATGATGATAGCATGCCTCCTAGTTATGATGATTATTGTGATGATACTTGTGCTATAAAAAGTAGTGATTATATTTGTAAAACTTGTCATGATTATGGTTACCCCTTCTCTGAACATTACTCTTTTAATGTGGAAACAATTTATAGTATTCAAGTCTCTTATGATACTCCCACTATCCCGAATGAGAAGAATTTTGCTTATGTGGAGAGTAGTAAATTGTCTATGCTTATAGATCATGAAAAGAATGCTTTAGGTGCTGGTTATATTGTTGAATTCATTCATTATGCTACTGAAAATTATTATGAGGGAGGCATATATGCTTGTAGGAATTGCAATAATATCAAGCTTCCTCTCTATGTGCTTAAAATTTTAAAGTTATGCTTGTTCTGCCTTCCTATGCTAGTTGATTATTGTTCCCAACTTCCCATAAGTTGTTTGCTCACAAAATCCCTATGCATAGGAAGTGGGTTAGACTTAAATGTATTAGTAATATTCTTCATGATGCTCTCTTTATGTTTCAATTCTTATCTTTTATGTGAGCATCATTGAAATCATCATGCCTAGCTAGGGGCGTTAAACGATAGCGCTTGTTGGGAGGCAACCCAATTTTATTTTAGTTCCTTTCTTTTAGTTACTTATTAGTAACAAATAATTCATCTATCATCTGTTTAGATATGGTTTTATGCTTTTAATTAGTGTTTGTGCCAAGTAGAACCTTTGGGAAGACTTGGGTGAAGTCTTTATGATCATGCTGTAAAAAACAGAAACTTTAGCGCTCACGAGAATTGCTTCCATTTTTATTTGGAGAGTGATATTTAGTTAATTCCTTTTGCAGATTATTAATAGATAAATTACTCAGGTCCAGAAATTTATTTGAGAATTTTATGAGTTCCAGAAGTATACGTTTGATCCAGATTACTACAGACTGTTCTGTTTTTGACAGATTCTGTTTTTCATGTGTTGTTTGCTTATTTTAATGAATCTATGGCTAGTAAAAGAGTTTATTAACCATAGAAAAGTCGGAATACATTAGGTTTAACACCAATATAAATAAAGAATGAGTTCATTACAGTACCTTGAAGTGGTGTTTTGCTTTCTTTCGCTAACGGAGCTCACGAGTTTTCTACTTTAAGTTTTGTGTTGTGAAGTTTTCAAGTTTTGGGTAAAGATTCGATGGATTATGGAATAAGGAGTGGTAAGAGCCTAAGATTGGGGATTCCAAAGGCACCCCAAGGTAATATTCAAGGACAAATAAGAGCCTAAGCTTGGGGATGCCCCGGAAGGCATCCCCTCTTTCGTCTTCGTTCATCGGTAACTTTACTTGAAGCTATATTTTTATTCACCACATGATATGTCTTTGCTTGGAGCGTCAAATTATTTTGTTAAGAATTACTTGCTTTTATTTAGAACAATGTTTTGCATCTTTTATTTCAATAAAATTGGCATTGGTAGCCTTTACTATGCCTATGTTACAAGTCTTCATGTTGCTGTTTGAAAACAGAAAGTTTACCGCTGTTGCAATAATTCACTAGAAAAGTCAGAATGTGATAACATGTTGAAACCTTTTTAATATTAGCTCTGATAAATTTACTACAGTGGTAATTTTCTTTCATAATTTTTGAAGCTAGGGAAGTATGGATGTTGCTACATTCTTTACAGACTATCCTGTTTAGGCAGATTGCTGTTATGTTTGCATTGTTTGCATATGTTTGCTTCTTTAATGATTATATTTGAGGATAGGATTTTTAAATATGCAGAGGCATTTTAGTATGCAATGTTGAATAATAATTTTAGTGATTTGCTACAGTAGAGTATGATAAGGTTTTGGCAATGGTTCATACTAACTTATCTCACGAGTCCTTGTTGAGTTTTGTGTGGATGAAGCTTTTGAGATTTAGGGAGACCATGATATGAGAGGAATTAAGGAGACACAAAAGCTCAAGCTTGGGGATGCCCAAGGCATCCCAAGATAATATTTCAATAAGTCTCAAGCTTCTAAGCTTGGGGATGCCCTGGTTGGCATCCCACCTTTCTTCTTCAACAACTATCGGTTAGTTTCAGTTGATGCTAAGTTGTTGCTTCTTCACATGATGTTAGCTATTCTTAGAATGTCATTTTCTTTTGTTTTGCTTGCTGCTTGAATAAAATACAAAGATCTTAAATTATTAAATGTTAGATAGTCTTCACATAGTTGCATAATTATTCGACTACTCATTGATCTTCACTTATATCTTTCAGAATAGTTTGTTGTTTGCTCTAGTACTTCACTTATATCTTTTAGAGCATGGTGGTAGTTTTGTTTTATAGAAATAGATGAACTCTCATGCTTCACTTATATTATTTTTAGAGTCTTAAATAGCATGGTAATTTGCTTAAATAATCCTAATATGCTAGGCATCCAAGAATAGTAAAAACTTTCACATAGAGTATTGAATACTAAGAGAAGTTTGATGCTTGATGATTGTTTTGAGATATGGAGGTAATAATATCAAAGTCGTGCTAGTTGAGTAGTTGTGAATTTTAGGAATGCTTGTGTTGATGTTTGCAAGTCCCATAGCATGCATGTATGGTAAATGTTATGTAACAAATTTGAAACATGAGGTGTTATTTGATTGTCCTCCTTATGAGTGGCAGTCGGGGACGAGCGATGGTCTTTTCCTACCAATATATCCCCCTAGGAGCATGCGCGTAGTGCCGAGGTTTTTGATGACTTGTAGATTTTTGCAATAAGTATGTGAGTTCTTTATGACTAATGTTGACTCCATGGATTATACACACTCTCACCCTTCCATCATTGCTAGCCTCTTCGGTACCGTGCATTACCCTTTCTCACATTGAGAGTTGGTGCAAACTTCGCCGGTGCATCCAAACCCCGTGATATGATACGCTCTTTCACACATAAACCTCCTTATATCTTCCTCAAAACAGCCACCATACCTACCTATTATGGAAATTCCATAGCCATTCTGAGATATATTGCCATGCAACTTTCCATCATTCCGTTCATCATGACACATTCATCATTCTCATATTGCTTAGCATGATCATGTAGTTGACATAGTATTTGTGGCAAAGCCACCGTTCATAATTCTTTCATACATGTCACTCTTGGTTCATTGCATATCCTGGTACACCGCCGGAGGCATTCATATAGAGTCATCTTTGTTCTAGTATCGAGTTGTAATCATTGAGTTGTAAATAAATAGAAGTGTGATGATCATCATTATTAGAGCATTGTCCCAAGTGAGGAATAAAAAAGAAAGAAGAGAAAGACCATAAAAAAAGAGAAGGCCCAAAAAAGAGAAAGGCCATAAAAAAAGAAAAGGCCCAAAAAATGAGAGAAAAAGAGAGAAGGGACAATGTTACTATCCTTTTACCACACTTGTGCTTCAAAGTAGCACCATGATCTTCATAGTAGAGAGTCTATCATGTTATCACTTTCATATACTAGTGGGAATTTTTCATTATAGAACTTGGCTTGTATATTCCAACAATGGGCCTCCTCAAGTGCCCTAGGTCTTCGTGAGCAAGCAAGTTGGATGCACACCCACTAGTTTCTTTTGTTGAGCTTTCATACATTTATAGCTCTAGTGCATCCGTTGCATGGCAATCCCTACTCCTTGCATTAACATCAATTGATGGGCATCTCCATAGCCCATTGATTAGCCTCGTTGATGTGAGACTTTCTCCTTTTTTGTCTTCTCCACATAACCCCCTCATTATATTCTATTTCACCCATAGTGCTATGTCCATGGCTCGTGCTCATATATTGCGTGAAAGTTTATAGGTTTGAGATTACTAAGTATGAAACAATTGCTTGGCTTGTCATCGGGGTTGTGCATGATGAGAGCATTCTTGTGTGACGAAAATGAAACATGACTAAACTATATGATTTTGTAGGGATGAACTTTCTTTGGCCATGTTATTTTGAGAAGACATAATTGCTTAGTTAGTATGCTTGAAGTATTATCATTTTTATGTCAATATGAACTTTTGTCTTGAATCTTTCGGATCTGAATATTCATACCACAATTAAGAAGAATTGCATTGAAATTATGCCAACTAGCATTCCACATCAAAAATTCTTTCTTTTATAATTTACCTACTCGAGGACGAGCATGAATTAAGCTTAGGGATGCTTGATACGTCTCCAACGTATCTATAATTTTTGATTGCTCCGTGCTATGTTATCGACTGTTTTGGGAAACATTGGGCTTTATTATGCACTTTTATATTATTTTTGGGACTAACCTATTAACCGGAGGCCCAACCCATATTTGTTGTTTTTTTGCTATTTCAATGTTTCGAAGAAAAGGAATATCAAACGGAGTCAAAACGAATGAAATCAACTAGAGAAGTTATTTTTGGAAGGAAAGCTACCGGATGGACTTGGACCGCACGTCAGGAGAGAAGGGAGGTGCCCATGAGGGTGGGGGGCGCCCCCTGCCTTGTGGGGCCCCCGAAGCTCCACCGACATACTTCCTGCACCCATATATACCTACGTATCCTAAAACTTCCAGAACCGAGATTAGATTGGGAGTTCCGCCGCCAGAAGCCTCCATAGCCACCGAAAACCAATCTAGACCCGTTTCGACACCCTGTCGGAGGGGGAATCCTTCTCCGGTGGCCATCTTCATCATCCCGGTGCTCTCCATGATGAGGAGGGAGTAGTTCTCCCTCGGGGCTGAGGGTATGTACTAGTAGCTATGTGTTTGATCTCTCTCCCTCTCTCTCTCGTGTTCTTGAGGTAGTACGATCCTGATGTATCGTGAGCTTTGCTATTATATTTGGATCCTATGATGTTTCTTCCCCCATCTACTCTCTTGTAATGGATTGAGTTTCCCCTTTGAAGTTATATTATCGGATTGAGTCTTTAAAGATTTGAGAACACTTGATGTATGTCTTGCCGTGCGTATCTGTGGTGACAATGGGATATCACGTGATTCACTTGATGTATGTTTTGGTGATCAACTTGCGGGTTCCACCCATGAACCTATGCATAGGGGTTGGCACACATTTTCGTCGTGATTCTCCAGTAGAAACTTTGGGGCACTCTTTGAGGTTCTATGTGTTGGTTGAATAGATGAATCTGAGATTGTGTGATGCATATCGTATAATCATACCTACGGATACTTGAGGTGACATTGGAGTATCTAGGTGACATTAGGGTTTTGGTTGATTTGTGTCTTAAGGTGTTATTCTAGTACGAACTCTAGGGCTGTTTGTGACACTTATAGGAATAGCCCAACGGATTGATTGGAAAGAATATCTTTGAGGTGGTTTCATACCCTACCATAATCTCTTCGTTTGTTCTCTGCTATTAGTGACTTTGGAGTGATTCTTTGTTGCATGTTGAGGGATAGTTATATGATCCAATTATGTTATTATTGTTGAGGGAACTTGCACTAGTGAAAGTATGAACCCTAGGCCTTGTTTCAACGCATTGCAATACCATTTATGCTCACTTTTATCATTAGTTACCTTGCTGTTTTTATAATTTCAGATTACAAATACCTTTATCTACTATCCATATACCACTTGTATCACCATCTCTTCGCCGAACTAGTGCACCTATACAATTTACCATTGTATTGGGTGTGTTGGGGACACAAAAGACTCTTTGTTATTTGGTTGCATGGTTGCTTGAGAGAGACCATCTTCATCCTACGCCTCCTACGGATTGATAAACCTTAGGTCATCCACTTGAGGGAAATTTGGTACTGTCCTACAAACCTCTGCACTTGGAGGCCCAACAACGTCTACAAGAAGAAGGGTGTGTAGTAGACATCAGCGCCGCTGCCGGGGAGGTGAGTGCTTGAAGGTATATCTTTAGATCTTGCAATCAAATCTTTAGTTTCTTTTTTTTCGCTAGTTTAGTTTATAAAAGAAAATTAAAAAATGGAATTGAGGATACCTCATATGCTTCATCTTTTTAATATCTATCATGAAAATAAGGATTCCGATAATTGTGCTCAAGTGCTAGAAGAAGAATGCATTAAAATGTTTGGCACTAAATCTTTGAATGATGAGCATGATTGCAATGTTGTTACTATGAATTCCTTGAATATCCATGATGCTAATGATATGCAAAGCCACAAGCTTGGGTAAGCTATATTTGATGAAGATGATATTTTTAGTCTCCCAAGTTTTGATATGCAAATTTATAATGATGATAGCATGCCTCCTACTTATGATTATTATTGTGATGATACTTATGCTATAAAAAGTAGTGATTATATTTATAAAACTTGTCATGATTATGGTTACCCCTTTTCTGAACATTACTCTTTTAATGTGGAAACAATTTATAGTATTTGAGTTTCTTATGATACTCCCACTATTCCGAATGAGAAGAATTTTGCTTATGTGGAGAGTAATAAAAATTCTATGCTTGTAGATCATGAAAAGAATGCTTTAGGTGCTGGTTATATTGGTGAATTCATTCATGATGCTACTGAAAATTATTATGAGGGAGGAATATATGCTTGTAGGAATTGCAATAATATCAAGTTTCCTCTCTATGCGCTTAAAGTTTTGAAGTTATGCTTGTTTTACCTTCCTATGCAAGTTGATTCTTGTTTCCATAAGTTGTTTGCTCACAAAGTTCCTATGCATAGGAAGTGGGTTAGACTTAAATGTGATAATCATATTCTTCATGATGCTCTCTTTATGTTTCAATTCTTATCCTTTACGTGAGCATCATTGAAATCATCATGCCTAGCTAGGGGCGTTAAACGATAGTGCTTGTTGGGAGGCAACCCAATTTTATTTTTGTTCCTTGCTTTTTGTTCCTGTTTAGTAATAAATAATTTATCTAGCATCTGTTATGATTGATTTTTTTATGTTTTAATTAGTGTTTGTGCCAAGTAGAACCTTTGGGAAGACTTGGGTGAAGTCTTTGTGATCTTGCTGTAAAAAACAGAAACTTTAGCGCTCACGAGAATTGCTGCCATTTTTATTTTGATAGTGATATTTAGTTAATTATTTTTGCAGATGATTAATATATAAATTACTCACTTGAAAAAATTTATTTGAGAATTTTATGAGTTCCAGAAGTATACGGTTGATCCAGATTACAACAGACTGTTCTGTTTTTTGACAGATTCTGTTTTCCATGTGTCGTTTGCTTATTATAATGAATCTATGAGTAGTATCGGAGGCTATGAACCATAGATAAGTTGGAATACAGTAGTTATTACACCAATATGAATTTAGAATGAGTTCACAAAAGTACCTAAGTGGTGATTTATTTTCTTATACTAACGGAGCTTACGAGTTTTCTGTTAAGTTTTGTGTTGTGAAGTTTTCAAGTTTTGGGTAAAGATTCGATGGACTATGGAATAAGGAGTGGCAAGATCCTAACCTTGGGGATGCCCAAGGCACCCCAATTCAATATTCAAGGAAAACCAAGAGCCTAAGATTGGGGATGCCCTGGATGGCATTCCCTCTTTCGTCTTCGTTCATCGGTAACTTTACTTGGAGCTATATTTTTATTCACCACATGATATGTGTTTTGCTTGGAGCATCATTTTATTTAGTTTTGCTTGCTGTTTGAATAAAATACCAAGATCTTAAATTCTTAAATGTTAGAGAGTCTTCACATAGTTGCATAATTATTCGACTACTCATTGATCTTCACTTTTATCTTTTGGAGTAGTTTGTCATTGCTCTAGTGCTTCACTTATATCTTTTTAGAGCATGGCGGTGGTTTTATTTTGAAGAAATTGTTGAACTCTCATGATTCACTTATATTATTTTGAGAGTCTTTAGAACAGCATGGTAGTTTTCTTTGGTTATGAATTTAGTCCTAATATGATGGGCATCCAAGAGGGATATAATAAAAACTTTCGTATAAAGTGCATTGAATACTATGAGAAGTTTGATACTTGATGATTGTTTTGAGATATGAAGATGGTGATATTAGAGTCATGCTAGTTGAGTAGTTGTGAATTTGAGAAATACTTGTGTTGAAGTTTGTGATTCCCGTAGCATGCACGTATGGTGAACCGTGATGTGACGAAGTCGGAGCATGATTTATTTATTGATTGTCTTCCTTATGAGTGGCGGTCGGGGACGAGCGATGGTCTTTTACTACCAATCTATCCCCCTAGGAGCATGCGTGTAGTACTTTGTTTCGATAACTAATAGATTTTTACAATAAGTATGTGAGTTCTTTATGACTAACGTTGAGTTCATGGATTATACGCACTCTTACCCTTCCACCATTGCTAGCCTCTCTAATACCACACACCTTTTGCCGGTATCATAAACCCACCATATACCTTCCTCAAAACAGCCACCATACCTACCTATCATGGCATTTCCATAGTCATTCCGAGATATATTGCCATGCAACTTTCCACCGTTCCGTTATTATGACACGCTCCATCATTGTCATATTGCTTTGCATAATCATGTAGTTGACATTGTATTTGTGGCAAAGCCACCGTTCATAATTCTTTCATACATGTCACTCATGAGTCATTGCACATCCCAGTACACCGCCGGGGGCATTCATATAGAGTCATATTTTGGTTTAAGAATCGAGTTGTAATTCTTGAGCTGTAAGTAAATAAAAGTGTGATGATAATCATTATTAGAGCATTGTCCCAGTGAGGAAAGGATGATGGAGACTATGATTCCCCCACAAGTCGGGATGAGACTCCGGACGAGAATAAATAAATAAATAAATAAATAAGAGGCCAAAGAAGCCCAAATAAAAAATAAAAAAAGAGGCCATAAAAAAGACAAAAGGCCTAAATAAAAAAATATGAGAGAAAAAGAAAGAAGGGACAATGCTACTATCCTTTTACCACACTTGTTGTTCAAAGTAGCACCATGATCTTCATAATAGAGAGTCTCCTATGTTATCACTTCTATATACTAGTGGGAATCTTTCATTATAGAACTTGGCTTGTATATTCCAATGATGGGCTTCCTCAAAATGCCCTAGGTCTTCGTGAGCAAGCGAGTTGGATGCACACCCACTAGTTTCTTTTGTTGAGCTTTCATACACTTATAGCTCTAGTGCATCCATTGCATGGCAATCCCTACTCACTCACATTGATATCTATTGATGGGCATCTCCATAGCCCATTGATACGCCTAGTTGATGTGAGACTATCTCCTCCCTTTTTGTCTTCTCCACAACCACCATTCTATTCCACCTATAGTGCTATATCCATGGCTCACGCTCATGTATTGCGTGAAGATTGAAAAAGTTTGAGAACATCAAAAGTACAAAACAATTGCTTGGCTTGTCATTGGGGTTGTGCATGATTTAAATATTTTGTGTGGTGAATATGGAGCATAGCCAGACTATATGATTTTGTAGGGATAGCTTTCTTTGGCCATGTTATTTCGAGAAGATATGATTGCTTAGTTAGTATGCTTGAAGTATTATAGTTTTTATGTCAATATTAAAGTTTTGTCTTGAATATTATGGATCTGAATATTCTTGCCACAATAAAGAAGATTACATGGATAAATATGCTAGGTAGCATTCCACATCAAAAATTCTGTTTTTATCATTTACCTACTCGAGGACGAGCAGGAATTAACCTTGGGGATGTTGATACGTCTCCAATGTATCTATAATTTTTGATTGTTCCATGCTATTATATTATCAACCTTGGATGTTTTATATGCATTTATATGCTATTTTATGTGATTTTTGGGACTAACCTATTAACCCAGAGCCTAGTGCCAGTTTCTGTTTTTCCCTTGTTTTAGTGTTTCGCAGAAAAGGAATATCAAACAGAGTCCAAATGGAATGAAACCTTCGGAAAAGTTATTTTTGGAAAGAAAGCAATAAAGGAGACTTGGAGTGCACGTCAGGGGATCAACGAGGAAGCCACGAGGCAGGGGGGGCGCCCACCCCCCTGGGCGCGCCCTCCACCCTCGTGGGCCCCTTGTGGCTCCCCTAATGTATTTCTTCTGCCTATATATATCCATATACCCTAAAACTATTAGAGAGCACAATAGATCGCGAGTTCCGCCGCCAGAAGCCTCTGTAGCCACCAAAAACTAATCTAGACCCGTTCCGGCACCCTTCCGGAGGAGGCAATCCCTCTCCGATGGCCATCTTCATCATCCCGGTGCTCTCCATGACGAGGAGGGAGTAGTTCTCCCTCAGGGCTGAGGGTATGTACCAGTAGCTATGTGTTTGATCTCTCTCTCTCTCTCTCGTGTTCTTGAGGTGGTACGATCTTGATGTATCGCGAGCTTTGCTATTATAGTTGGATCTTATGTTGTTTCTCCCCCTCTACTCTCTTGTAATGGATTAAGTTTTCCCGTTGAAGTTATCTTATCGGATTGAGTCTTTAAGGATTTGAGAACACTTGATGTATGGCTTGCCGTGCATATCTGTGGTGACAATGGATATCACGTGATTCACTTGATGTATGTTTTGGTGATCAAATTGCGGGTTCCGCCCATGAACCTACGCATAGGGGTTGGCACACATTTTCATCGTGATTCTTCGGTAGAAACTCTGGTGCACTCTTTGAGGTTCTATGTGTTGGTTGAATAGATGAATCTGAGATTGTGTGATGCATATCGTATAATCATACCCACGGATACTTGAGGTGACATTGGAGTATCTAGGTAACATTAGGGTTTTGGTTGATTTGTGTCTTAAGGTGTTATTTTAGTACAAACTCTAGGGCTATTTGTGACACCTATAGGAATATCCCAATTGGAAAGAATAACTTTGAGGTGGTTTCGTACCCTACCATAATCTCTTCGTTTGTTCTCCGATATTAGTGACTTTGGAGTGATTCTTTGTTGCATGTTGAGGGATAGTTATGTGATCCAATTATGTTATTATTGTTGAGAGAACTTGCACTAGTGAAAGTATGAACCCTAGGCCTTATTTCAACGCATTGCAATACCGTTTACTCTCACTTTTATCATTAGTTACCTTGCTGTTTTTATAATTTCAGATTATAAAAACCATTATCTATTATCCATATACCACTTGTATAACCATCTCTTCGCTGAACTAGTGCACCTATACAATTTACCATTGTATTGGGTGTGTTGGGGACACAAGAGACTCTTTGTTATTTGGTTGCAGGGTTTCTTGAGAGAGACCATCTTCATCCTACGCCTCCTATGGATTGATAAACTTTAGGTCATCCACTTGAGGGAAATTTGCTACTGTCCTACAAACCTCTGCACTTGGAGGCCCAACAACGTCTACAAGAAGAAGGTTGTATAGTAGACATCAGCGTGCGCCAGCAGGACGCGGCCATGGCGACGGGACGAGCGAAGTGCGGGTCAGGGGCTGGGTGGCGTGGCCAGCAGGCCTGCGTGGGGACGGCGGCCATGCGCAACGTCGCTCGGCAGGGCAGATGCGGGCAGGAGCAGCGGGGGCGCGTCGGCCCTCCGAGCAGCGCAGTGCCAGCAGGGCACGGGGCGGCGCGCAGTCGTGCGCGACCAGCGGGGTCGCGACCGGCGATGGCTACGGCGCACGGCGACGGCAGCCAGCAGGGCAAGCGAGCGCGCAGCAGCGTGAGCGTGCAGCGGGCATGGGAACAGCCAGCAGGGCCATAGCGACGCCGTCGATGGCTTGGCACGGCGTCATGTGGATGTCGGCCTCGGGATGCAGGTCTTCGTCCTGTTCATCCGGAACTCCGACGGCGCATGGCACAGCAGGTGCTTTTGCGGCGGTACCGTGACCATCCGGGTCACGATTTGTACCGACTCCCTATAGTGCAGTCAACAAGTTCCTCTTGATCAAAGAATATCGGCATTGGTCGGCAACGTATTCGTCAGCTCGGTTCTTGGGAGGAAAATCCACACTATAGGTGAAATAAATCTGAAAAATAAACTAATCGCAAAAACAGAATCGCAGTAACGAAAGGAATCCATTTTGCAAAAGTGAAGATCGGATCTTATACCTCCGCGGGATCGACGAAAGCCTACGTGATGCAGCTTGACGGAAAGTTGATGGAGCGAAGCATGCTGATAACGTGTTCCGCAACTCCGCCGGCGAGTCCGGTCCGAAGTTGCGGAGCGAGAGCGAGCGTCGTAGACGAAGTAGTCGAACACCCAAAAGTAGATGACACGGAGAAATATGAAGGAGACTATCTTTATTAATCAATGATCAACGGTTACAATGATTGCTTCTCGTCTCTTTATATAGGGGTACAGGGTCAAGAGATAAGTACCCAATTAACGTAAAGTGCGGAATCGGGAGGGGCTATCCCGAGCGCTTCGTGCGCTAGCCACCGCCACCCTCGTGGTGGGCCGGTTTCCCAACAGTACGGACGAGAGGGGTTGCATGAGTCGGCTGTTTGTGCCTTGGGTTTGAGGCTTTGTGCTACTTGTAACATACGTGATGTATGTGTATCTTATGGCACACATGTTTAGGAAATAAAACATTTATACAATTATTAATATTAATCGGGTGACTCATCGGGCAGCCTGTGGGTAAGACCTTATGCCCATACTCTACCCATGACTAGTCGGGTTACCCATCGGGCTTATCCATGGATGAAGATGGCAACTCATACCCTACCCATTCGGGTCGGGTGCCCATGCGCGCGGGCCCCATGGGTCAGATTGCCGGGTTGATGTCACATGGAAAAGATGTACCCCAGTTGAGGTGACAGTAGATTATTTGCAGAGTTATTACAAGTCCCTCAACTTGGTTTGGAATTATGGCATGGAGGAGATAATCAAAGGGAAGATGGAACAGTATAAGCTTCAACCAATTGTATTAAACAAAGTATCAAAAACACCTAAACAGTGGCCCGTCCTCCGGCAAGATGGGTTGCTCTCTCTGTTGATGGATCATTTTCTAGGGAAGATGGACGTGCTGCGGTTGGCATGGTCTTACGTAATGAGGATGGATCAGTATTTTTTGCTGCTTACAGGTACATCTTCAATTGCAATGATACACTGAAATCAGAGATTCATGCCCTCATGTAAAGAATGACACTAGCCATTCAGCACTCGGATAAACCATTGATTGTCCAATCGGATTCCTCATGTGCTTTAGCCACTATTTTGGGTGACACTTTATCTAGGTCGGTTTATGGTCATTTAGATGCCGAGATTAAGGCACTTCTGGTTGATAGAGAGTTTGTTTCTCTAAAAATTAGTAGAGATCAAAATAGGGTAGTACATTTTTTGGCACATTATAGCCGTACCGAGTGTTGTCCTGCGGTATGGTTGAGTTCGAGTCCTCCATGCTATGAGGAGCAGTTGGCTCAAGATTGTAACCCTGTTTTTATGGAATAAAATTCTCTTCCACCCTGAAAAAGAGAGAGAGAGAGAGAGATGGTCACGCCCGGCTAGAAGACATGGTAGGCCACTTCGTGGTACTCGGCGGATGGTGTCCATCATTTGTGCGACGCTGTAGTGCCGTAGCTCGACTTGGATAAGAAAGACCCAGAGGCGACAAGAATGCCAATGAGGCCATGGAGTGGAGGCATGCTCGATAGTTCCTCATACGTGCATAATTGCTAGACGTCGGCGATGATGGTTCATTGGGCGCGTTGTGGCAGACGTTGTTAACAACCGTATTACTAGTAGTCATTCATGGCCAAATTGGAAGAAAAAGGGTTAGCGTAGAATAAATTTGTTGCGGGCGCACAAAATGTCAAGGCCAAATTGTTTCCAGAATGCCGAGCCTTGATGCTGGAGTGGTTGCTGCTCAGATGAAGAGTTCCTCAAGGGGGAGACTGCCGTTGGCGAAGAATGCGGTAGGTAGGATGTGCGACAGGACTGCCTGTCGGGGAGGACCAGCGGTCGACAGTGATGGAGACGCATATGTCAGCTCCGTTGCACATCGGTTGCAGGTTGCAGGCTGCAGACACTGAGTTGGTTTATAGAAAAACGACTATTAGTCGTTCTCCTAAATAATCATTTTTCGAGTTTTACCAAAACTAAGATGTACTCCCTTTGTTTCAAAATATAAGTCTTCTTAGAGATTTCAATAAATGACTACATACGGAGTAAGATAAATGAATCTATACTCTAAAATATATCTACATACATTCGTATGTTGTAGTTCATTTGGAATGTCTAAAAACACTTATATTTAGAAACGAAGAGAGTACTTATCCATGAATTTGTTAGACTAACCAAACAAGATTTTAGTTAGTTAGAACCGTTAATGTGTTTATGCAAAATTGGTTTACTATAATTCTGGTATACAAACAACCCCTAAGAGCATCTTCAACAGCCGCGCTACGCGCGCGGTGCGTTAAAAAAGTGTTTGCAGCGCACTGTTCGTGAGTTTTTGCGCGGCGCGGAGCGTTTGCTTCAGTGGCCGCTGCAAAATTTAGCGCGCGCGAGCCGCTCTAGCATTCGCGCTATATTTTATTCCTTTTTGTACTATGATTCAATACACATTTGGCTTCGATAGTACGTAGATAAACGATAGGTAGTTCATCATAGCCTCCTCCTACGATACATAGATAGTGCATAGATAGTTTATAGCCTTCTCCTATGATAGACTAGTTGACTGCCCATGCGTTGCCACAGATACGAAATAAAATGTAGATGTTATGATTTTCATTCATGTCCACTCACTACATTGCTCCAAGTCAGCCTTTGTGTTTCATTAGGCACCCTTTTCTTGCATGCAACGAAAGTGATATGTTTCTCCCTTCCCTCCTGCCTCACTACCATTCTCTTCATCCACCCTTACTCTAGCATTGTTGGTGCTAGTCATGGGCTCATAGCTGTTGTTCCTAATGGCTACACCTATTCTTGCACCACTATATGCTTCTTGCCACATCTGGACTCATATATCGCTCGCATCAAATTCTGACCGAAACACCATGCAATTATAGTGCACAACTATCAAACCCAGGCAGAGAAGGCTTAATGTCAAAGGGTGTAAAATTGGGCTGGGTTTTTGGGATGTCTTCTTGACGAACAAATTTGACAGTAGCCAAAGCAACCACTACAGAACAATTCGACTCTATTTTCACTCTCTTTGTTACAACACATGATTCTCCATTATGACCTGACAACTAACAAGAGACATTAAGTGAAACACATTGACATGAATGTCAACTCTGCCAACAAATAATTAGTTATACTGGGGCAATGATCAAATTCACCTCCGGCTCCAAAAACCTATAAGGCATAGGGCAAAATTTAACAAGGATACTAAATATTACAAGCTACAACAGGGTATCGCTAGTTTCATCTCGGTCCCAATAGCCTCCAGCACCCAGCCGAAACAGATCGAGCCACCATCTTCTTTATCTCCGGTGGCTACAGAATAGCAAAAGGATAGAGCACTATTGATTACATGGTTGTTTCAGCGAACTGCGACATGAAAAATGATGTTATTCGCTCATGCTTCCTACTCTGCCAACTACGACCATATCGTACCCCTGAAATCACTTAATGTAGTGGAACTCCTTTTCTGTGACAACTTTGCAAGAAGACAAATATGTATTCTTCCTCCTTTTTTGTACTCCACCATCATGTGTCACCATCTTCAAATCCGATGAACCTTCTAGTGATTCTCATAATCATCTGCTGATAGACACCTCAGTCATACTACTAAAGATGTGTGCATGTCGTTATAGACATATACATATCCTCACTTTGGAATAAGCATAGAGGTAGACATCAACACGTTGCAAGGAACAAAGTTTTCTATCTGAGAGAGAAGCAAACATATTTAAGACCGCTCATAACAAATGCCAGTAATTTCCATGCTTTAAAATCAACAATGCGTCAGTGAATCATCTAGAAAGTTATATGCTCATTATATAGTGTTTCCTACAAATACACAACAATTCTTCCAGTATCATTGTTAGAGATGTGCTACTGTTAGTTGACATATCAAATTAATACTAAGACATCTATAAATCCAAGTTCACATGATAGTGTTGCCAGTTTATATCCAACAAATTTTAAAACCACAATACCACATACTGAAGATTATGTTGTTTATTTCTTTCACTATTTTTATAACAAATAGTGATTTAGGAGAGAAATAAACAATGTAATATTTTGTGGGAACTTTTGCAGTCGACGAAAAGCTTGATCATTACAACATAATGGTGCTGGATTGGAAGAAAAAGTTCACTTAATAGGTCAGATGCGCCATGCATAGGAGTGTCGAGGGCACACCAGAATCAATGAATGGCACGATGAAAATAATTAAACTTGTTTTTTATTAGTTCTCATCTACTCAGAAAGGTGTCACAAGGTGTGGTAAAATGTCATTCAGTTTCACAAAGGCATGCATTCGAGCTAGTGCTGACAAACTTTGCTGCCTTTTTCACACTTGCTTTCCGCATCTCCACTCTAGGATCAAAACACATTCCCAGTAAACATTTGGAATTTTAAGTTTGTCCGAGAAGGAGTAAACTCACTAAACTACAAATACAAGCACAAAGCATGTCCATATCTCTGTACAAAAGACATAATGCAGTACATGTATCAGTTTGGATACACATGCTTCAGTCAACTTGACCATGACTAACGCCGTGGTCATTTTATCCTACAAGCATGGTCGGAAGTGCACTCTTTTTAAACTATGTCAGCTCTCGCGGAAAAGGAAAAATCACTCTGAACTTGTTTTTCCTAGCATTTTTTCAAAAAAAAAGAGCTGGATTTCATCAATGGTCATGATTCTTCTCAGGATTATGGGACATATTAAACAGACAAGCTTCACATGGTAAAAAGCTCATAGAAAAGGGTATTAACATTTGTATGTTTGTGAAAACCAATTCAGATTGCTAATTATAATGTGAACCTTTGGTGAAGCAACGTGATCAGCACTTCATGAGCTGCAACTAAATCATGTATGGTGTTTTGTGTCCTTCATAAATCAGTCTATAATTCTGCCCAGTAAATTTTAACACCACTTGGTAGATCATGCAGGAGAAAAATTGCAAGTGTACAGTAAAGTTAGGCCATAATTCTGCCCAGTAAAGTTAGGCCATAATTTTGCACAACAGTGCAGTATTACTAAAGAATAAGGCACCCCATAACTAAACAGAAAACACAAAACAAAGCAGAAAGAGACAAGTAAAGAGGCACATACCTAGCATAATGTACTGACATTGTAGTTACAGAAGCATAATTGTATAAACTTGGGCTTTGGCAAGATAATAGCAGGTATGCCCATTGAGAAAAACATGTAGCAAGCTTCCAATCTACCACCAAGGATCACGTTTGATTGGCACATTAAAGTTCTTTGGAGCTATACCAAGGATAATCACGTCTTTGTCTAGCGTCTACCCAGTTTCAGTAAATTAAAACAGGTTGATTGTTACGGTCTTGTATGTTGTCACCTGGACCAAATCCCATCATGTTTTTGTACGGAGGACGATGCAAAAAATGCAGGAGAGAGAAACACAAGTTATATTTGAGTAGCAGTGGAAAGAAGTCCAGATCATCCCCTGGGATTTCATAAACCGGCTAACCCACCCCCTCAGCTCTAAAACCAGTTAAGTAACCCCCTGAAGTCTCTAATACCAGGCAAATCACCCCTTTGCGCTGATTATAGTGGTTTCTGGGGGCGGTTTTCCTTGTGTGACGTTGGACTACTACCACGTCGGCTTGATGGAAGGCGCCAGCTCAAGCTCGTCCTCGCATGTTCTCTTGTTCCTCTCCTCCCGTGTACGTCAGCATGGTAGACAGCTGAAGTTCGTCCTCCTCTGTTCCCAAGTTCCTCTCCTCTCCCCTATTCGCCAGTCCCGGGATTGCCTTCAGCGCTCGGCCTCTGCGGTAACATGGGGTCGCCAATCCCCTATTGGCAGATTCCCTACGTGACCACGTTTGCATCTGGCCGGAGGTAAGACCATTCCGTAGTAACATTCACATGATTCCAATTTAATGGACTGATTGTTCGATCTTTCAGGCTGAGATGGATAAACTTCTACTGGGTCATTGATGAAGTTGACCCTGTGTCACACTCATGCCTACTATCGTCTCCTAGAACTATTAAGTAGAAAGAAAAGAAACATGAGCTAATATCAGGACAAAAGAAAACATCAAACTAGTATGTGATTTTTGTACTCGTTTAAAATAGCTGAAACCGTATAAGATCCAGCTAAAATTAGATTACTAGTTTTGGTAATTATTCCATATGTGTACGATCCTGTGACCATGTTTACAACCAGCCGGACTAATGGTAATATTAGATTACTAATTTTGGTAATTATTCCATCAGGAAATTTGATTTGCTCTTTTGTGTGCATAATTGGTAGACTGATGGATGTAAATACTTCTACTGGCTGGAAGCAAGTTGGACACACATGCTGAAGTTGTGATAGCAAGCTTCAGAGTTTGCAAAGAAGCTAGAGATTCAAGAAAAGCTAGGTGCACTAAAGTTCAGAAAATGAAGAAACTTGCAATGCTGTTCTGGCTTGTTTCAGTTGTTTTACCATTTGTCTGTGTAAAGTGTAATGGTAGTGTTGGCTTAGTTAGTATGAGGGTGAATTAAGCAGTACTTTGGCATTGTGGCAGGTTGAGAGATAATAAAAAGTAGTGAATGTAATGTGGAACTATTGCTGAATTTTGGCTATGTCCTGCTTCTTAATTTTCCTTTTCAAATTAGCAGTATTTGGGCTGCATGATGTTGCTCATTTTCTATGTGAATTGGCAGTATTCTCAGTGTTGTATTAGCTGACCGAAACTGAGCATGCATAGGAGTCAACCGTGTACCAGAAAATATAGCATGATCCCCAGCATGCTTGAACTACAAGGTCAGTTTTATTTCACTGTAGAATCTTTGATTGGTTTGGCATTGGCTGGTTTTGCTCTGCCGGCTGCCGCCGCATCATCAAAGGAAAGAAGGGAGACAAGGCCAAAACAGGAGGAGCAGTTTAACTAGACCCACCCCATCAAGCAGACGTGGCAGTCGTCCAACGCCGCGCAAGCAAAACCACCTGCAGAAACCACTATAATCAGCGCGAGGGGGTGATTTGACTGGTATTTGAGACCTCAGGGGGTTACTTAACTGGTTTTAGAGCTTAGGGGGTGAATTAGCCGATTTGTGAAACCCCAGGGGGTGATCTGGACTTCTTTCGTAGCAGTGTTATAAAAATTTGCTCAGGAGAGAGAAACAAATAAATCTAATTTTGGCAATCCAGTACAGACAATATTTATGGGTAATTACTAATTTCATGTCCCATAGGTATTATGTCACGTAGTATGAAGAAACAAAGTCAAGCAGTTACGAGCGCCTTTGGTGCAGTGAAATTTTGAGTGGGAGTCTATATTATTACAGTTTTGTATCGTCCAAATTACAGCCCCATAAATCAGCTCCAGCCGACACACACCTTTGCTTCCACAACTCATGCATAACCACATACTCGGGGATTCAAATCAACCTACAAGAATATTAATCCATTAGAACTTCATGCAGAATAAGAAGTAAATTAGTCAGATCCAAGATGACACCAAACCGAATTGGTTAGGATGTGTGTCGATGCTTGCTGGCTTCGCCCGCCATCACCGAGCTATCAAAATCACAAGAGGAAAATATGTACTGGCTACTGCTCGCATTTCACAAACACATCATATTAGAATCACATGCCTCATTTGGACGCCATATAATAATCATACATCATTGTTGTATCAATAGAAAAGAAAATATAGAATATTTTTCACCATGTACACTGTGACCGTAAAATATAGAATATTTCCTGTACTGAACCGTGAGTACAAGGGTTGGATCATGAGTTATCTAAAGAGAGGAAAAGATTTCGTACATGCGAGTAACTCAAAACACCCATGAAAGTAAACCAGATCAGCACAAAAACAGAACCAAATCAAGCATAGAAGCAAGAGAGAAAGTGATTTCATCCTACCACCAGATCAGAGGAAGTCGAGCCATCGCCTCTCAGTCGAGGATGGCGCGCCAGTGGAGGTGAAAGCCGTCGCCTGGCGGATCAGCAACCTTCCGTCCAGGTCGGCCCACGTGGAAGGGGACAACGACCGCGCGCCGGCTCGTCGTTGGTGGCACACCAGCGAAGGTCGCGTCGCGTACCCGAACCCAGCAGCAGCATGCATTGCCGGTGCCGTAATGGCACGGGGAGCAGGTGTGCGGAGGAGCTCGGCACCATATCTAGGAGAACGGAGAGTGGGAGAGCAGATCTGTGTGGCAGCATGAGAGCAGATCGGCGGTTGCGGCTGGGAAGAAGTACTGGGTGGGAGAGACGGACGTGGTGTGCGTGGGCTTCGGGTGGATAGATCGTGGACAAAAGCGCCTATTGAACGCGAAAAAAGCAGGGCCGATCGTGCAACGGGAGGTCGAACCATTGTTTTTTTCTTTGCCCATGTGGTGTGTAGACCGTACGAGGTGGGGAGGAAGGTGTTGATTGAACCCCTTGGTTCCCTTGTCTACTTGTCTCTGGTTTTTAGAGGGATTGAAAACAATCGGTGGGAGGACGTGGGTGGTAAAACTAGCGATAGGAGGGAGGCTCGACGGAGGTCGAATCATCGAGATCGAGGTTAAACCATCACGACGTTCGATTCTCCTTTAATAATAGAGATAGTAGAGATAAATAAAACGAAAAATTACTACTACTCGTCATCCTCCGACTCGGACTCCGCCTCGGTGATGTCCTCCTCCGACGTCTGAATGTAGGCGTCAAGGAACCGCTCGTCGTTGGAGCCCCAAGACGATGCATCTCCTAGCGCGATGTTGAATTTAGCGGCCGCCTTCCGCGTTCGCCTGTCCTCGTGATAGGCGGCTCGCTCCGCCCTCCTCTCCTCCCTCTTCGCCCTCCTCTTGGCGAAGAATTGTTGCTCGTTGATGACGTCCTACGGGAAGCGTTGGCGCCACATCGCCATGGCTTCCTCGTCCATATCGGCCAGGCTGAGTCGGCGCTTCCGCCTTCGGTTCTCGCGACGATCCTCGTCAATGATAAGCCGCGGGGAGGCGCCAACTCCTGCGCCCGCTCCCGCGTCACCATGTCCAGAAAGTTCATGTCCCAACGGGAGCACCGGAGGCGCCACTCCGCAGCGTCGTACGCGCGGGCGCCCTCCTGGGCGGTGTTGAAGGTGCCGAGGCCGAGGCGCACGTCGTCGGAACGAATCTCGGTGGAGTAGGTGACGGACGGGCGCACGTGGACGCCGCGGTAGCCCGAAGCTCCCCGGTGATGCGGCGGCATGGTGGCGCGGTGGTGGCACGTTGGCGGTGAGGCGAGAAAGCGGTAGAGGGAGCGAGGAGAGAGCGGCAGAGGGCGCGTGGCGATGTGGATAGTGATGGAACGGTGCATTGCGGGCGCTGCATTTTATAGGCGCGCCGGAAGCGGAGCGCCAAATCTAGCGTGTGATCGCACGATTTTTTTCCCACGCGCAATCGTTTCCCACGCGTCTGATTTCCCCGTCTTTGCTGGAGCGCGCGAAACCGTCCCATGCGTGCTAAATTCTCCTTTTATCGTGTGCACGCGTTTTTTACAGCCACTGTTGGTGATGCTCTAAAATCCGCTGGATTAGCTTAGCAACACATACGATCCACCCCAACTAGGCGAATTGACACCCTCCCCCCTTCATGATATAATGTCATAGGAGGTGGATTACAGTTGTTCCTCGACACGTTAGGGCCTAAGCATGAGTAAACTCTATGTCTTATGTGCATCTGATAACTTGAGTCAAGATGACAACGGGCTGACGAAACCCGTGTCTCTGTGTTTTTTTTACCCTATTTAAGGAACGGGGATGGTTTTTTTCTACCCCCACCGGGCTTCTTGGGTAAATTTAAAACTCGTTAGGTTTTGTGGGTGCAAAAGCATTCCAACACTACACACTTCTGAAACCGACACAATCCGTGAAACATATGACATGTGGTTCTCAGGATGGACCTAGGCTGGCCAAAACCCCATTATCCTGTCTCCGTGAAAAATTCACTTGTAATTGCTAGCTTACCATACTCCTTCATCAAACTGTAGATCCAACCCTAAAAATCTCAAATCCATGCACCCATCTTCTTACCTGTCTGGTGCCACCTCCCAAATGTTGCTGTTATTTTTTATGATCGCTCACGGGGATAGGTTCCCCATGGGTATGGAAAACTCAATGGGATGGGCAAAATTTTTTCCTCACACATGGTTTCAGGGACGGCGACAGGCTTCGGTTTCTCTCATGAAGACAAGAAGGGGCAAGCAAAACCCGACGGGGGTTCATCCCCGTTGCCATCTCGAAACTTGAGGTTATGTTCCATTGTCAAAAACATAAAATTGTGAGTCATGCACTATTGTTAGGTACTCTCTCCGTTCCTAAATATAAGTCTTTGTAGAGATTTTATTATGGGCCACATACGGATGTATGTAGATGCATTTTAGAGTGTAAATTCACTCATTTTACTCTCTATGTAGTCCATAGTGAAATCTCTACAAAAACTTATATTTAAGAACGAAGGAAGTACTTTAAAAAATACATTCACAGTTGACGCCCAACTGTGGGAATATCAGATCGGGTATGCGAAAACATATTTACCAATGGCGGCGCCTTTGCCACCACTTCCTCTACATCAACCTGGACCGCGACAGGATCACCAAAGGCACGTGGGCTCTCCCTCATATCCTTGTGGGTCTGGATAACCAAAGATGAGCAACCCACGGGAATTGGTGTGTGGTCCACGACACTGCTTCACATTGATGAGCCAAGTTTCGTGCTATGTGGAGAATTATCTACTATCTACTATCACTATAAAAGAAAGAAAGGGCGGAGAACCAAACATTCAGACCCATTCATCAACAAGATCTAATGGCTCTTAATCCTCCAACGTTTAACCCTCTAGTGTTTAACGATACAAACCACGTATCAAGCCACTAACCCATCGATCGCTAACCCTGCCCTGTCGTTCAAAAAAAAAACTCTGGCAACAACGCACGAGGCATGACCTACTGCCCCCTCCTCCCAACGAACGACACAACACGGACGGTTCCTCCCGTGCGCCGTTCGACGCCCCCTGTTCCTCCAGCAGCCGTTCACCGCCGCTATTCGCCGCCCGTCATGTGATGGAGTCATGTACCTAGGATAGGGTCACAGACCTGATCTAAGTACCCTGCCCAAGGACACCCTTAGAAGAGGTCACCTTCCAGTCGACCAACGAGGGGTTCACTCGACTGACTTGAAGGACTCGACCATGAAGACTCACTCGACTACCAGGAGGTCAAAAGGCACTCTGCACTGCAACGGCCTGTAGTTAAGTAGACTTTATGATAGTTAAGACACTTTATGTGGGACGTTACCAGTAACACCCCGGACTAAATACACCTTAAACCCTTCATTACGTGGGATGGCTGGGGTCCTGGCGCACTCTATATAAGCCACCCCCCTCCACAGGCAGAAGGGTTCGGCATCCTGTAATTCATATATACATAATCCACTCGACCGCCTCCGGGCTCCGAGACGTAGGGCTTTTACTTCCTCCGAGAAGGGCCTGAACTCGTACATCACTTGTGTTTACAACCTCTTCATAGCTAGGACCTTGCCTCTCCATACCTACCCCCCACTCTACTGTCAGACTTAGAACCACGACAGTTGACGCCCACCGTGGGGCAGGTGTTTTAGCGATTTTGTGGAGAAGTTGCGGTTCTTCCGAGTACTTTCATCATGATGACTGCTGGAGTTTTGGTTGAGGGTCGAGAGATCCGTCTCGGTGCTCTCATCTTCGTCGCCGACGACTCCGCCTGGCTCCAGGAGGCTCCACTCGACGTCGATGCGCTCCCCGTCCGCGGTGCGACACATTTTCGCGCATGTGTCCGCGGCGTTCTGCTGCGGCAACCGTCAACTCCGTATCGGTCGACTCCCCCATCGACCACTCTCCCGGTCTCCCGCCAGCGCAAGCGCTCGGGCCGGTCGAGACTTCAGCGATGGGTGAGGCGCGCGGTGGCTCGCCAGACGGCCACCACCCAAGTTGCGGCAATCGAGCCCGACGAATCTCTCTACGGCCTGTTCGACCTGTCGACTGGCTCCGTAGAGACTGCATCCGAGTGCGATAGCAGTGATCCAGCGGCGGAAATCCTGATGGTCGACGGGCCCCGCAGTCCCCCTGGCTTCGCCCGTGATGGTGGGGCAGGCGACGGAGGCGACCCCGCACGAGACCACGAAGAGTACCAGCCCGAGCCACTCGACTCTCTGCAAAGAGAGGAACTTCGCCGCAGGAACGTGGATGTCCTGCGTACTCCCATCGCAGGAGAAACCCCCGAGGCTCGCGCCTTGGAGGAGGCTCGTTTAGCCAATTTGGCTGAACGCAGTCGACTAGAGAATCTTCAGCGAGCACTCGACGAGAGCGCGCGGCAACGAGTTCCCGACACCAGTCGACGTCAACTCTTCCCGCCGACTCAGGTATATCGAACCCCAATCCAGAATTTAGCAGCTGCGACCCGTATAGCAGAGTCCATCCAGCCCTCTCAGTCGGAAGATGGTAGAGGCTTGATGCAGATCAGGGATCTGCTCCGGGCAGCAGGAGATCAGAATTCGGCCGTGTCGCAGTCGCGCAACAGAATTCACAGTCGATCCGTCGCTGCGAATACGGCTCAGTCGGCTCACAGCCCCAGATCGCCTCCGCGGCGTGAAGGGCGCGAGAATCGGCGAGACCAATATGGTGACCGACTCGACCGAGATGATAGGCGTCGAGTGCCCAATTCCCCTCCGAGGGGTGGGTCTTACGCTCCTCGGCAGCAAGATGACAGACGCCAGCTCAGTGCGGGGCGAAGAGTTCCAGTCGACCCCAGAGAACCAGGCTTTGACGCGCGATCCATTATCGTGCAAGGCTTAGTCGACCGGAACAGAGCCCATCGAGGTGGACTCGACAGAGATGCGCCCACAAGCAGTCGAGTGCATGTTTCTGGTCCTGAATGTTTCAGCAGAGCTATCAGAGCCACAGTTATCCCTCCCAATTTCAGGTTGGCAACAGGAGTCAGCAAGTTCACTGGTGAGTCTAAGCCTGAAACTTGGCTTGAGGACTACCGAGTGGCGGTTCAGATTGGTGGTGGGAACGACGAGGTGGCCATGAAGCATTTGCTCCTCATGCTGGAAGGTTCTGCCAGGGCATGGTTGACTCAATTACCTCCTAGCAGCATTTACACTTGGGAAGATCTGTCCCGAGTGTTCATCAGAACGTTTGAAGGAACTTGCAAGCGACCGGCTGGATTGACGGAGCTGCAAGTCTGCGTGCAGAAGAACAATGAGACTCTCAGGGAGTATATTCAGAGATGGATCACTTTGCACCATACTGTGGAGAATGTGTCTGATCATCAGGCGGTCTGCGCCTTTAAGGATGGTGTCAAGAATAGAGAATTGAGTTTGAAATTTGGTCGAACCGGTGACATGACCTTGAGTTGGATGATGGAGATTGCTACCAAGTACACCAACGGCGAAGAAGAAGACCGACTCCGAAGCGGCAAGCACAAGCCGAGTCAGTCAGAAAAGGGAAACACCAGTCGGAAACAGAAGCGGAAGGCTGAACCGGCAGCTCCTGGAGAGGCTCTGGCCGTGACTCAGGGAAAGTTTAAAGGGAAACCACAAGGATCCTGGAACCCTAAGAAGGTAAAGGATAAGGAAGGGAATGACGTGATGGATATGCCGTGTCACATCCACACAAAGAAAGATGAAGAGGGGAATATCATCTACCCGAAGCATACCACTCGCCAATGTCGACTCCTGATCCAGCAGTTTCAGGGAAAACAGTCTAAGGACAAGGAGAAGGAGTCGGACAAGCCCGCAGACAAGGAGGACAGTGAGGAAGGATATCCACATATCAACTCCACTCTGATGATCTTTGCAGATGTGGAAAGCAAGAGTCGATTGAAAGTCATTAACCGAGAGGTGAACATGGTCGCCCCAGCAAAAGCAAATTATCTGAGATGGTCCCAAACACCCATCACATTCGACCAATCTGATCACCCGACTCATATTGCCACCCCTGGGAGGCAAGCTTTGGTGGTCGATCTAGTTGTCGAAGGCACTCGACTGACAAAAGTGCTGATGGACGGTGGTAGTGGGCTGAATTTGTTGTATGCAGACACGCTGAAAGGAATGGGCATTCCGATGTCCTGACTGAGCACCAGTAACATGAGCTTTCATGGAGTTATACCAGGGAAGAAAGCCGAGTCACTCGGCCAAATAGCTCTAGACGTGGTGTTTGGTGATTCGAAACATTTTCGCAAAGAGAAGTTGACGTTTGAGGTCGTGGATTTTCAGAGTGCATATCATGCCATTTTGGGGAGACCAGCTTATGCACGATTCATGGCTCGACCATGTTACGTGTACCTCAAATTGAAGATGCCCGGCCCCAAAGGAGTGATCACTGTCACCGGTGATCGGAAAAAGGCAGAAGAGTGCTTTCAGAAGGGCTCAAAGATTGCCGATTCCCAGGTGATAGCGGTCGAGTTCGAAGAATACAAGCAAAACGCAGATCCGAGTGATTTGCTGCGATCCAAGAAACCCGCCACAGAATCTGCATTTCAGTCGTCTGGTGAGACAAAGCCTGTTCACATTCACCCGACCGACCCCGATGCAGCTCCGACCCACATCTCCACAACACTCGACCCGAAATAGGAAGAAAGGCTCATCCAGTTCCTCCGTGAGAACTGGGACATTTTTGCATGGAAGCCCGCTGACATGCCAGGTGTTCCCAGGGGACTGGCTGAGCATCGCCTAAGAGTCGACTCATCTGCAAAACCAGTCAAAGAGCATCTTCGGCGGTCCGCCGTCCAGAAGAGAAAAGCCATTGGTGAGGAAGTGGCTCGACTGTTGGCGGCAGGATTTATCCGAGAGATATACCACTCCGAGTGGCTCGCTAATGTTGTCATGGTTCCTAAGAAGGACAAATCGCTCCGAATGTGCATTGATTTCAAGCACATCAACCGGGCCTGCCCGAAAGATCATTTTCCTCTCCCTCGCATAGATCAAATTGTTGACTCGACCGCGGGATACGAGAGACTGTCTTTTCTAGACGCCTACTCCGGGTACCACCAGATCCATCTGTACAGACCCGACGAGGTAAAAACAGCTTTCATCACTCCATTCGGGTGCTTCTGCTATATCACCATGCCATTCGGCCTCAAGAATGCCGGAGCCACATTTATGCGAATGATTCAGAAGTGTCTTCTCACTCAAATCAGTCGGAATGTGGAAGCGTATATGGATGATATCGTCGTCAAGTCACGAAAAGGTTCCGACCTACTCGCTGACCTCGCCGAAACATTTGCCAACCTCAGAAGGTATGATATCAAGCTCAATCCATCAAAGTGCACATTTGGAGTTCCTGGTGGCAAGTTACTCGGTTTTCTTTGTTTCCGAGCGAGGAATCGACGCTAATCCAGAGAAGATCGGCACTATTCTCCGAATGAAACGCCCTGTGCGAGTGCACGATGTCCAGAAGCTTACTGGATGCTTGGCCGCATTAAGTCGATTCATCTCACGACTCGGTGAAAAGGCATTGCCTCTTTACCGACTGATGAAGAAGGCAGACAAGTTCGAGTGGACTCCAGAAGCTGATGCAGCGTTTGCCGAGCTAAAAGCTCTGCTCTCCACCCAGCCGGTGCTTGCTGCTCCAATCAGCAAAGAGCCTCTGCTGCTCTATATCGCAGCCACAGGACAAGTCGTCAGTACTGTGCTTACGGTCGAGCGGGAAGAAGAAGGAAAAGCTCTCAAAGTTCAGCGCCCAGTGTATTATTTGTCTGAAGTCTTGACTCCATCCAAGCAGAGATATCCTCATTATCAGAAGCTTGTGTATGGAATATACATGACCACAAAGAAGGTTGCTCATTATTTCTCTGATCATTCCATCACAGTCGTCAGCGACGCTCCACTATCAGAGATTTTGCACAACAGAGATGCAACTGGTCGAGTGGCTAAATGGGCGATTGAACTTCTTCCCCTTGATATCAAGTTTAAGGCAAAGAAAGCCATTAAGTCCCAGGCAATAGCAGATTTCCTCGCCGAGTGGATTGAACAGCAGCAGCCGACTGAAGTTCACTCGGAGCATTGGACCATGTTCTTTGATGGCTCTAAGATGTTGAATGGTTCCGGTGCTGGGGTTGTCCTGGTTTCCCCCAGAGGAGATAAGCTCAGATATGTGCTCCAGATTCACTTTGATTCCTCCAACGATGAGGCAGAATATGAGGCCCTCTTATACGGATTGCGCATGGCCATTTCACTCGGCGTCCGTCGCCTGATGGTCTATGGCGACTCGGATTTAGTGGTCAACCAAGTGATGAAGGAGTGGGACGTGAGAAGCCCAGCCATGACTGGATACTGCAGTGCAGTGAGGAAGCTGGAAAAGAAGTTCGAGGGGTTGGAGCTCCATCATATACCCCGACTGAAAAATCAAGCAGCTGATGATCTAGCAAAGATAGGTTCCAAGAGAGAAGCCATTCCGAGTGGTGTGTTCTTGGAGCATATACACACTCCGCCAGTCAAAGAAGATCCTTTCACCGAAGAAGCTCCACAGCCCAAGAGTGCCACAGATCCGACTGAGGTTGAAGTCCCAGCAGTGGTCGACTTGGTCATGGAGGTCTTGGTGGTCATTCCCGATTGGACAGTTCCATATATCGCGTATATCCTGAGAAAAGAGCTCTCGGAGGATGAGGAAGAGGCTCGACAGATCGTCCGTCGATCTAAGGCCTTTACCGTAATCAAAGGACAATTATACAGAGAAAGCGCGACTGGAGTTGGTCAGAAGTGCATAACACCAGAAGAAGGTCGAATCATCCTCAATGATATCCACTCGGGAACCTGTGGTCATCATGCGTCCTCTCGGACCATCGTGGCCAAA
Source organism: Triticum aestivum (assembly GCF_018294505.1). Classification (NCBI taxonomy): domain Eukaryota; kingdom Viridiplantae; phylum Streptophyta; class Magnoliopsida; order Poales; family Poaceae; genus Triticum; species Triticum aestivum. The sequence continues at coordinate 144,494,052 of NC_057797.1, forward strand.
GCCTACCGAGCCGGATTTTACTGGCCAAAGGCGAATGAGATGGCAAAGGAAATAGTGGATAAGTGCGAGGGATGTCAGTTCTACTCGAATATGTCGCACAAGCCTGCATCGGCTCTGAAGACCATCCCACTCGTCTGGCTTTTCGCGGTATGGGGGTTGGACATGGTCGGTCCTTTGAGAACAGGGCGAAGTGGCTTCACGCATGTACTGGTGGCAGTCAACAAATTCACCAAGTGGATTGAGGCTAAACCAATCAAGAGCCTTGACGCCGGCGCTGCTGTTAGCTTCATCAGGGAACTAATATTCAGATATGGAGTCCCGCACAACATCATTACGGATAATGGGTCGAACTTTGACTCGGAGGAATTTAGAGATTTCTGTAACTCTCAAGGCACACGAGTCGACTACGCTTCAGTCGCTCATCCGCAGTCGAATGGACAAGCAGAGCGAGCCAATGGCCTAATTCTCAAGGGATTGAAACCCCGACTGATGCGTGATCTCAAGCATGCAGCTGGAGCTTGGGTCGACGAACTTCCCTCGGTGCTTTGGGGACTGCGGACCACACCTAATCGGTCGACCGGAAGAACTCCATTCTTCTTGGTCTACGGAGCTGAAGCAGTCTTACCGAGTGATCTTCTCCACAATGCTCCTCGAGTCGAAATCTACAACGAAGCAGAAGTTGAACACGCGCGGCAGGACGCAGTCGACCTTTTAGAGGAAGAAAGGGAGATGGCTCTGATCCGGTCGACCATCTACCAACAAGATTTGCGTCGTTTCCACGCCAGAAATGTGAGGGGTCGAGCCTTCCAGGAAGGAGATTTAGTTCTCCGAGTGGATCAGAAGAAACAACACAAGCTTGCCCCTTCTTGGGAAGGACCCTTCATCGTCACCAAAGTTCTCCACAACGGGGCGTACCGTCTTTACAACGTCGAGCATAATATCGACGAGCCCCGAGCTTGGAACGCGGAACTACTCCGCCCATTTCACACTTAAACTTAATCACTCGGATGAGTTGCAATAAAGTACTTCTGTAGTCCATGGATCTCAAAATAATAGTGTCATAGTTCCTCCATAATTTTTGTCACTTTTTATTTTGTCCAATAAAATTTCCCCTCAGTGGGTGACTTAGCCGCGAATCCGTTTCGCCTAAGTTTGTAAAAATCCTCCGAGTGGTGCACCCACTGGGTGACTTAGCCGCGAATCCATTTCGCCTAAGTTTGTAAAAATCCTCCGAGTGGTGAGTCAGACTCCCACTCGGAGGCTTAGCTGCGAATCCATTTCGCCTAAGATTAAATAAATTCCTACCGAGTGAAGAGCAAGCCTCTCACTCGGGGGCTTAGCTGCGAATCCGTTTCGCCTAAGATTAAATAAAATCCTACCGAGTGGTAAGCCAGACTTCCACTCGGAGGCTTAGCTGCAGCCCAGTGCTCGCCTAAGTTATCAGAAATCCTACCGAGTGAAGAGCAAACCTCTCACTCGGAGGCTTAGCTGCAGCCCAGTGCTCGCCTAAGTTATCAAAATTCCTACCGAGTGAAGAGCAAGCCTCTCACTCGGGGGCTTAGCTGCGAATCCGTTTCGCCTAAGATTAAATAAAATCCTACCGAGTGGTAAGCCAAACTTCCACTCGGAGGCTTAGCTGCAGCCCAGTGCTCGCCTAAGTTATCAGAAATCCTACCGAGTGAAGAGCAAACCTCTCACTCGGGGGCTTAGCTGCAGCCCAGTGCTTGCCTAAGTTGTCAAAAATCCTACCGAGTGAAGAGCAAACCTCTCACTCGGAGGCTTAGCTGCAGTCCAAGTACTCGCCTAAGTTATCAAAAATCCTACCAAGTGAAGAGCAAACCTCTCACTCGGAGGCTTAGCTGCAGTCCAAGTACTCGCCTAAGTTATCAAAAATCCTACCGAGTGAAGAGCAAACCTCTCACTCGGGGGCTTAGCTGCAGCCCAGTGCTCGCCTAAGTTGTCAAAAATCCTACCGAGTGAAGAGCAAACCTCTCACTCGGGGGCTTAGCTGCAGCCCAGCGCTCGCCTAAGTTATCAGAAATCCTACCGAGTGAAGAGCAAACCTCTCACTCGGGGGCTTAGCTGCAGCCCAGCGCTCACCTAAGTTATCAGAAATCCTACCGAGTGAAGAGCAAACCTCTCACTCGGGGGCTTAGCTGCAGCCCAGTGCTCGCCTAAGTTGTCAAAAATCCTACCGAGTGAAGAGCAAACCTCTCACTCGGGGGCTTAGCTGCAGCCCAGCGCTCGCCTAAGTTATCAGAAATCCTACCGAGTGAAGAGCAAACCTCTCACTCAGGGGCTTAGCTGCAGCCCAGCGCTCGCCTAAGTTATCAAAATTCCTACCGAGTGAAGAGCAAACCTCTCACTCGGGGGCTTAGCTGCAGCCCAGCGCTCGCCTAAGTGGACTAAGGAATAAGTCGATTGCAGTAACCGCCCCGCTTTGAACCTGCAAAAGGCATTTCGAGCCAAAAGCAATCATATTCAAACACCAAATTCAAGTTCGGATCGATACTTAAAGGAACCGAAAGTGCTCAGGCGCTAAGCCCGTTAAGGTTTATCGGTTACAACTCCACTCGGCATACCGAGGCAAATTTAAAGCGTCGAGTTTAGAAGAAGTTTTTTACCCCTCCTGTGGAGGGCTGGAAGGTGCAACAAACTCATCAAGATCAATTCCATCTGCGATCTGAGTGGCAGCCGCAAGGAAAGTTTCCATAAAGGACCTGAAGTCGTGTTTCTTGGTGTTGGCCACCCGGAGGGCCGCCAGCTTGTCTTCTCGCGCATCTTTGCAGTGGACTCAGGCCAGACACAGAGCAACATCTGCACCGCACCGAGCCGAGGACTTTTTCCACTCCTGCACTCGACCAGGGATCGTGTTCAAGCGAGCCATCAGCGACTCGAGGTCGTTCTGAAGTGTCTCCCCGGGCCAGAGCGTCGAGTCGATGCGAGATGTGGCGACCTTCAGCCTTGCAAGATAGTCCACGACAGCTGCAACACGGGACTCCAGTCGGAAAACATTCATGGCAACTTCGTCATCCATCGGAGAATTGACGGGGTCAAGGTTTGGTTCCAGCCGGCTAGTTTCTTCTTCAAAGTTTTGACAAAATTCTGCAAGGACGATCACCGAGTCAAGGCGATGGTCGAATGGAAAAACCACGGTTGGAAATGATCGCCGAGCATAGAGATTTACCTTCAAGCATAAGAAACAGCTTCTTGGCAAGACCATTCAGGAAGGCCTCCAGATCTTTTTTCTTCCCAAGAGCAGCTTTCAGATTGGCATTTTCTTGCTCAAGCTTGGCGACTGAAGCTAACTTCTCGTCAACAAGCTTGATCTTCTCAGCTAGTTCAAGGTCCTTCTTCCGTTGGGCCTCCCTCACCTTACCTGCAAGTTACAGCAAGATCAGATTTTGAAACAAATAAAGGGAAAAAGCAGTCGTCAAGGTCTCACCAAACATACGTTCGGTCTCCTCCTTTGCCTTCGTCAGATTCTCCTGAACCAGCTTCAAATTCAGCTCGAGCTGAATGTGCTTGTTTTCCAGCTCAGAGTAGCGAGCCACAAGATCACAGGAGTTCTGCGAAGAACCAATCGACTAAAATGTCAAATATAATTCACTTCCGAGTGAAAAAGGAAAAATCACGCGTTTCTAAGACTACAGCTGAATACGAGCATTCGACCGTCGTCTCGGGGACTACACCCAGTGGGTGCACTCAGCGTGCCCCCACTAATCGACCAGTCGAAGACAGAGTCGACCAGTCGACCGGTTTGCGAAATCCAGTCGCCTTAGTCGAATGACGGAAAGACTGAAATTATAAAGCCTAAGGCCGACTGCCCGCAGTCGACCTTAGCCTTGGGGACTACACCCAGTGGGTGCACTCAGCGTGCCCCCACTAATCCTATTTGAAGACAGAGTCGACCAGTCGACCTCAAAAAAAAGAGATATATTCTTTTAGACGGTAATCGACTCCCAGCAGTCGACCACAGTCTCGGGGACTACACCCAGTGGGTGCACTCAGCGTGCCCCCACTAATCGACCAGTCGAAGACAGAGTCGACCAGTCGACCGGTTTGCGAAATCCATTCGACATAGTCGAATGACGGAAAGACTGAAATTATAAAGCCTAAGGCCGACTGCCCGCAGTCGACCTTAGCCTTGGGGACTACACCCAGCGGGTGCACTCAGCGTGCCCCCGCTAACACGGAGTTTAACTCGACACACCCAGTGGGTGACTACTATAAATTCTGGAAAGAAAATGGTGGTCGACTGACCTGAACATTGCGTTGGAGGGCGGAACTGGCGTCGTAAGCTGCCTGGCTCGCATCCCGGATGGTCTTCAACTGCTCCATCATGATCCCTGCCTGGCGTATTGCCTCCTTCGCTGCGCCAGCTTGGTCCTCTGGGACGTGGTGCGTCGTGAAGAGGGAGGGCTGCGGAGCACTCGTCAGTGGATCTGCGAAGGACACGGTGTGTCGAGTGGTGTTCCCCTCCTCCGCGAGCAGAGCCTCAGGCACCGTCACATCCTGGGTCACCCTTCTGGCAGACGCTTTCCTACTCCTTCTGTACTTCAGCGGTTCCTCATCTTCATCATCATCAGGGAGAGTGATTACAACATTGGATGGAGCTACAGAAAAGAATCAGGATTAGATCATGAGTCAGTCGACTAAAGACAGTGTTAAGAATATAGTACCAGGTTTTGAGGTTGCTGCGTCCTCCATCTCATGCTCGTCAGCCCGGGCCGAGGTCTCAGAAGTAGCAGCACTGCGACTCCAAAGAGTCAGTCGACTAACTCCAGCGCCAACCAGAGATAAAGTTCACACAAAACAAGAAGACTTAAGCAACATGATTACCCTGATATGGTGGGGATGGACACCTTCATCTTTGGCAGGTGCTTGGTTGGCTTCGACGGGGCTGCCCTGGGCTGCTTCGGCGCCTTTTCAGTCGGCGCCGGAGAGGTGGTCCGGGGGCGCTTGGTCGACTGAGTAACAGTCGCGACCCCCTCGCCACGTTCAGTCGCAGGGTCATGGACAAGTTTCGACCGCCTTTCCGAGCGCGGTGGTGCGACCTCCTCCTCCTCCTCCTCCTCTTCCCCGTCCTCATCGTCATCATCATCATCATCATCGTCATCATCATCGGCCTCGGCGGCGTCCGAGTCCCACTCCTCCTCCTGGCTCTCGCCCCCGCTCGCTTCTCCCTCCTCAGTCGGAGCCTGCGCTCCGTTGGGCATCGAGTACAGTTCAGTGAGGGTCTGAGGGACAACAAGACAAAGATCAGTCGACCGATCGGCAGAGAAAGCAGAAATAAAATATGATGAGAATACAACGGGAAGTGGGGCAGACATGCCTTGTTTGGGTCACTGTGGCAGTCGAGTGGAGGAATCCTTCTGGCCCCGCGAGGGTTGTCCTTGTTCCCAGTAACAGCGGCCATCCACCTTTCCAGAGTGGCATCGTCGACTGCTTATGGATTGACCCGAGTCACATCCTCAGTCCCACAGTACAACCACATGCAGTGGCTCCGGAACTGAAGAGGCTGGATTCGGCGCCTAAGGAAAACTTCCAGGAGATCCATGCCCGTCACTCCCTCCCGAACCAACTGAACTACGCGCTCCATCAACATCTTCACGTCAGCTTTCTCCTCCGGAATCAGCTTCAGAGAGGAGGGTTTGTTCACTTGGTCCATGGTAAATGGAGGGAGTCCACTCGACTGCCCCGGTGTCGACTCATCCTGGCAGTAGAACCAGGTCGACTGCCAGCCTCTGACTGACTCGGGAAATGTCATGGCTGGGAAGGTGCTCTTGTTTCTCACCTGGATCCCCAGACCTCCACACATTTGGACCACTCGGGTTCTTTCGTCGCCTAGACTCGCCTTCTTCACAGTTTGAGAGCGACATGTGAATATGTGCTTGAACAAGCCCCAGTGCGGTCGACAGCCCAGAAAACTCTCGCACATGGACACAAATGCGGCAAGATAGGCGATAGAATTCGGGGTGAAGTGGTGGAGTTGCGCTCCAAAAAAGTTCAAGAAACCACGGAAGAAAATGCTCGGCGGCAAAGAGAATCCGCGGTCGACATGGGTAGCCAGAAGCACGCACTCACCCTCTTCCGGCTGGGGCTGCCACTCTTTCCCCGGAAGCCTCGCAGCTCCATGGGGGATCAGGCCCTCGTTGGCCATGTCGAGGAGATCCTTCTCCGTAATGGTCGACTGGATCCAATCTCCCTGGACCCAGCCTTTCGGCAGGCGGGATCTGGACGACGACCCACCGCGGCTGGTGGATCTCCCCTTCGCCTTCTCCGTCGCCGACGCCTTCTTCGCGCGTTCCAGTGCCGCCGTCTTCTCCTTGATCATGGCTTCCGGCGGGGCGCGTGAGGAGAAGTGGTGCGGAGGCGAGAGCGAGCACGTTGGGCGGAGACGATGGAGGCAAAAAGAGAGAATGCTGAGGCACTGTTCAAAAAACCCTCGTCGGGCGCATTTATAAGATCCCTTCCGAGTGGATGACGGGTGGACCCGGCAGATCTAATCATATCCTGGAACTGTTACGCGGGCGGGATACGTTGCGAAGAAAGCGGTGCGGGGATCGAGGCGTCTATGCCCCGTCTCATCCGAACGCCGCGGTCCGCTCCGATTCGCGCGTTTCCCCAAATTTCGCATCCCGCGGAATCCGTGAACGGCAGATCGGTCTGTCAGGCGTGGGATTTCCTGCGATCCGTCGCTCGGAAATCGACGAAGCCCGAAAGATCACTCGACGAAAGAAAAGAATGGATCGAGTCGACTAAAAACAAGTTGCTCACTATCAACGAAGAGATTCTCTGGTTCAGGACAACGCACGACCAGTGTGCAAAGGTTAATCGGAAACAGCATCAACTCCTCCGTCACTCAAAGCCTCAATCCATTCGGGGGCTAATGATGGAGTCATGTACCTAGGGTAGGGTCACAGACCTGATCTAAGTACCCTGCCCAAGGACACCCTTAGAAGAGGTCACCTTCCAGTCGACCAACGAGGGATTCACTCGACTGACTTGAAGGACTCGACCACGAAGACTCACTCGACTACCAGGAGGTCAAAAGGCACTCTGCACTGCAACGGCCTGTAGTTAAGTAGACTTTATGATAGTTAAGACACTTTATGTGGGACGTTACCAGTAACGCCCCGGACTAAATACACCTTAAACCCTTCATTACGTGGGATGGCTGGGGTCCTGGCGCACTCTATATAAGCCACCCCCCTCCACAGGCAGAAGGGTTCGGCATCCTGTAATTCATATACACATAATCCACTCGACCGCCTCCGGGCTCCGAGACGTAGGGCTTTTACTTCCTCCGAGAAGGGCCTGAACTCGTACATCACTTGTGTTTACAACCTCTCCATAGCTAGGACCTTGCCTCTCCATACCTACCCCCCACTCTACTGTCAGACTTAGAACCACGACATCATGCCCTTCGCCGCAGGTCGCGACGGGCTGCCTCGCCTTTCACCGCCGGAGCCGTCAAGCCCTTCGCACTTCCCTCTCCCGAACTGCCCACCACTTTTCATGGGAGCCCTCTCTCCCGGCCTCCTCGCCGCCTTCCCGACGCCCTCGCCACGCGTTCTCAGTGAGGCTCCTTGTCCTCTCGCTGGACCGGGCACACTCCTTGGGGCCGTCGCCCCACCCCCCCACCCCGAGTCGCCGTCGCCATTGTGCCCTCGCCGGCGCGCTTGTCGCCGGTCTCGCTAATCTGCAGGCGGATGCCAATCTACAGCAGCAACACCAGCTTCTACGCGCGAGCAGACGCTAATCTGCATTCAAGAGAAGATGCATGTACACTCATGGTTCATTTATTTGTTTTACTGTTTGTTCTGTAAGTATTCTCTAATGCCAGCCATAATAGTGCTGCGACGAACACTGTCCATGCTGCTAGCGATGTACATGTGAGGAACAGAACGGAGCCATGGTGGAGAACGTCAGCACTATTGTGGCTTTTGTGCTACCCATATGAGACTACGTCTCCCTTCACTGAGTAAATACATAGGCAATTCTTCACCAATCCCACTACATGTTTGTCATAGTTACGAGATACAATCGATTGATGCTTGCAGCCATGATTCATGTTCAGTTGGACAAAATTGAACATGCTATGAAGTCCTTATTTCTCAAAGTTGGCTCTGTTTTTGTTATGGTTTTTACTGTATCTAAATAAACAATTTGATTTATGGCTTATGGTGAAGGCGAGAGGATATTCTTTTCATTATGGTAATTGACAGTTACATATGGAAGAGTAGAATTTTCAGTTTCTTATTTTATTTTTTACTGTGGATCGTTAAAGGAGAACTTTAGGTTTTTTATTTAGGTTGGACATTATCAGGAATCTTGTTCCGTCGCCTCTGCTTACTTTACTCTAAGGCAATATGTCCTTTTCTGAATTTATTCCAATATTGCAGAGCTTCTTCTAATTTTTTTCCTTCTGGCATGGACTAGGATTCACATTGAGTACTACAGTATTCTATAGAGTACATGTCTGATTATTATTATTTTCCCTACACATATTCTATGGATGTGAAATAGGATAATCTGAACTGAATTTCTATCAACAGCAAGCGGCTCAATGAGGACACTGAATTTCTTTCCTGTGAGCGATCATTAATCTCCCACTATAATCTGTACTTCCTATCTTCTGTACTTCCAAGCTCCTATATTTTTGAACTAGACAATCAGCTTCTACCTGTGCTACACTTGCAATATTTCTTCTCAAACTAAACTTCTACACCAATGTCATTTTTTTTTCAAACTCTGATGCTATTGTTTCAGCCAATAATATTGAAATGTGTTCCCCGAGCATATTTGATATTTAACTGTGCTTTGGTAAGGTGCCAGGTGTTACTGGACAAGTAGATACAGAAATACTTATCAGTGCTGGTCAGCAGCAAGTAAGAGAATTGTTTCCATCTCACGCCATATATTTGTGTTGTATCAGTATCTAAACTGCTCCTGTGTGCAGGTAACATAGGCAACAATTCAAGTATCAAAGGAACATATGGCTTCTGGAATTCTGTTAGGAAAATTCTCTTTTGTAAGAAGGCCAAATCTTTTCCAAGGATTTTTTTCTAGGCTTCCTTAAAGTTCTACTGAAATGGCTATTTTGAGTGTCCGCTATCATTTCAATATGAAGTAACATGAGAAGTCAAAATTTGTTGCATTTTTTATCCATATATGAAAAGAAATGAGTCTTAGCTAAAGTTCGAAACTGTTACGCATAAAACAACTAATCTGTCGCTATAAACAAAAATTTAATTGTGTTATGCTTCATGAACATATTGCCATCTATGAGAAGATAGTTTCGAGATATGTATTTCTATTCGACTGTCCCTTTGCCTTCTTTTAGTAAAAACAATAGGGGGACGTGCAGAAATGAGCCATATATAGCGGAATGTGCTATATGCAACACGAATTTTACTACTCCCTCCGATCCAAATTAATTGACGCAGCTTTAGTTCAACTTTGTACTAAAGTTGTACAAGAGTTGCGTCGATTAATTTGGACCGGAGGGAGTACGTATATTTTGGAAGTGCATTTAAAAGAATCAATGTATCAGGACATACAATTTTTCATCATGCATTGTGATTGATATGCTACGATATATAATTTTGATTGGTTGATAGGCATAGTTGTGTTATTCTCGAAAAAGGTTACATTGCATCAGATTGCTAAGAATCAGTAACCTCAACAATTATAAGCTCCTTGTCGATGTTGTCTCGGAGGGCCAAACTCAGCAACCTGGTGTATGACCAAAAGAAGAGGCTAAACTTGTGAAAATCCATATCGACTTACCTGCAGGAATATGACACTACAAATGTTCAACGTATGATAACAATAGAACTGCTGATGGTCTATAACTTCTGTGCACTAGCATGTGACTTGTACTCTTGCGGGGACATAATTAAGCTTTTTATAGTCATCTGATGGGACGACATTTAATTATTTCTCTCCGTATTAGTTGTCCCTTTGCTGATCACATGTTTATTATGGTGCCTTTTTTTGCTCTTCAATGAAGCATCTTGCCTTCTTATATCTTGACCTAATACTGGGTGTAATGTACTACAATTTTTGTATACGTGTTCTGCTTAACTAAGATGTGCTTTAAATCCAAATCGGAAGCAACTATTTACTCATCCTATGCCGACTTCCATGTATGCTCGGTATAACATCAATTGTAACATATTATGTAGATTCTATAGATTTTATTACTTCCCCATGGTTTTAACATGTCAGAGCTAGAGAATCATCATGCAGCTGCATCTCCGTTAGGATCAGGGGACGTTCCCCGTTTATAAGACCAAATGAGTATAATATTTTAGAGTTAGTTCTTTTTTGACTGAAAGTCTGCCAAAATTTACAATGGTTGTGAGGCTTCTTGCTCTAATTTGTCGGCTGAAGTAGCAGAGATCATCGTGTCTAAATCCTTTTTGTATGGTGTGAAAGGCTGTTGATTGTCTGAACGTTCTTTATTCTGCAAATGAGTGTAAATCTTGTCTGCCACTTGACTATTAATGATTATTTACAACATTTGAAGATGTGAGCACATGCATTATATATCCGAATCTGGTATGTTGTGAAGGTTTTTAAGTGATCAAGCACATTTCTCATTTGGCTGCTCAGTCTGTATCTATACGCAAAACCACTCTATGGGCATGTACATTTCTAGCTCTGTTTGAAGCCATCTTTGTGCAACAATTTTGTTCTCCATCCAAATTGGATTCCCCGGTCATAATACATACTTATTTTAAATTATCTTTTGAACAAAGTTCATTCTGGATGAGAATTATGTTTGTATTTTGACTATGAGTCACAAAGTTTTGGCGTGGTAGCTGACAGGGCTACTGACGGCGGTGGCGTGTGGCTTCTGGGACAACGACGTCAAGTGCTTCGTGTACACATTGCATTCCAAATGTCCGACAAAATGTCCACACTAAAGATGGATTCAAATGAAAAGGAAAACATTGCTACGTGGACATGACCCGGTCGAAACCATGCCGAGTGAGCTTCAGCTGAGTCGAGGGACAAAACTTCTTTGGTTTGAAAAGTTCAAGTTGCAAGTTGTCCTGTTTTTAAGTTGAGGTATGAAACCTGCACTTCTCAATTAATTGAAGGACTAAAAATAGACTTTCTCATTATTTTATGTTGGTGTGATTCTTATTTGGTTAAAGTTTGACGTGCCTTGCACGTGCAAGTTTACTAGTTGAGGAAAATGAGCGGGATGCAAGAACCATGGATTCAAGAATAGCTTAAGGGCCTCTTTGATTCATAGGATTGCAAAAACACAGGAATAGAAAAAATGTAGGATTGGAATAGCATGTTCATTGGATCCCTATAGGATTTGAGTTCGTTTGATTGTGTTGTGGGAAAAACAAAGAATTTCTTCCAAAAGATTGGAGTGGATGTTAGAATTCCTGTGAAATGTAGTACAAATGAATCCTTTGGAAAAAAATCCTACAGGATTCAATCCTATGAATCAAACGGCCTACATAGGAAAAATTCCTAAGGATTCTAATCCATCAAAGATCCTATGAAAACTAGTATAACGCCCGTGCGTTGCCACGGGCTCTTTAAAATTTATAGTCAGTATCTTTCATTTATCATCCCCTCATATTGGGTGATTATGGGGTGCTCTAATTAGAAACACAACAATCAAATATTAGGAAATTTCACCGAACGAACAACAACGAATAATACGATATCTATCAAACAAATAAAATGAGGTCATATTTTTGGTCCATCATGCACTTCTGTTGAAAAGTGCCTATCCCTTTTAGAATCAACCCACTGTTTGCTCGCACGCAAAAAAATACATCTCTAAAGTAGGGAACCGATCGGTGCCAAAAAGAACTCAAACTCCTATCCAATCTCGACTTCGTGCTCTTCCACTTCCATTGATAAAGATGGGACATCAAGGGTTTCATCATGATGACCTCGAGCAGCCGCCGACATCCCTCCCCACATCTACCCCTACCCCCTGCTGCCGCTTGCACTGTCCTTGCTCCTCGAGGGAGCTAGGGACACAATGTTCTCTAGGATGGGCATGACCAGATCCACGAGGAGGCCATATTCTTCCATGGTAACCCAATCAAGCACACCACCCTCCGCAACCATCCAATCCCGGCCTAACAAAGTCAAGACCCGCCATCGATCCACAAATCAGGCTTGCCACATCCAGGTTCACTGCAAGTCTGCGACGAGTCTGTAGTCGACATCTTGACTTTGGCTATCCCCACGGAAGAATCATCGGATCCTGCTTACTTTTACCATCACTTCGTCTCTTCCCAAGGCAGCGACACCACCCAGCCAATCACCACCACCGCTTGCGGCTTGCCTACATAAAATCATGAGAAATCCCCACGGCGGTGCTGTAAGATCACCTTGGCGACCTCGACAGTGACCGACTGGTCTAAGATCTAAGCTAGCCGCTCTTTGTAGAAACCAATAGAAGTAGGCATGTGACTCAGATTTGTTCTTTGGTGTGCATGCGTTTCTTGCTGCCCACCAGCTCTTGTCTACAACTCGCCTATCTCTATATCAGCTCTTGGTCTACAACTCGCCTATCTCCATGCTCGAGACGACCAAGCTCGATGCGCAAGCCGCATACATCTGCTAGAGCTATATCCAGGCCCTATGATTTTTGGATCACTGGCACTATGGGTGCCAGGACCGGAGTCGCCCTCATCCACCAAGTGGATCAAGGAGGCCCACCACCTAGACTCTACATCGCAACATTTTGTGTTTTCCTATAAAAAGTAAAGAACCTTCTCTAATAAACGTAAATATAACATTTTGGTTTTATAGTCTCAACTTTCCTACACTCCAATACCAGAAGGATTTCTTGGTTTTATTTAATGACCTTCTTGAATGTCATTCACTTAGAAAGGTAGTAATACAATCTGTGATATTAAGGCAAATTATTAGTCATATTAAAGTGCAAAAGGCCCTATAGGAGTCAAAGCATGACTTTTATGGTTATACTGTAATTTGCAAGATCTGAGATTTATGCAAGTGTACAATTAGAGAAGAGCCAATTAAATAGATTTTCACATTCAGAATAGTACGATTAGCAGTAGCACTTCAATTTTTTCATGTTTGATCAGCTTGCTAGGTGGTTATCACTAAGCATGTTGGAACGATGAGCATAACCTAACTTAGTTCAGTACGTGTTGCTGCAAATTAGTTCAGTACGTACGAAGCTGTTGCTAATTTCAATGCCTGGCTGTTGCAAGTTTCTAATGAAAAAGTACTTCAGGTCAAAGGTCAGGGAATATACACTTTTGTTATCATGGTTGTTTCCTTATAGTGAACAACTTTGATCACCACTTCAGCAACTACTATCTATAAGAAGACATTAGCTAAGTAGATACAGGCAAAGAAAGCATGTAGGCAAAACCAGAATTAAAAACATCCTTCTCAATGGAGCTCGTGCTGTTCGGAAGACCCTAATCATCGATGAGGGACCCCTCCGATGGTAGCATGGCATGACAATTGCCGTCAATGACGACACCCAAAGTACCTTGCATAATCCATCGATCCAGTTTGGAACAATCAAGCACATACCTTGCAAAGTGATGTGGATCTGAAGCAGAGGTGGGAAGGTAAAGGCTCAGGTGAGGTGAGGTGGAATGAGACGTTGATATAGACGTGCACGCATGAGAATAAGGCGGTGCCCAGGATGGATCTCCATCGGAGGAGGCCGGATCCGCTGGGGAGGAGGTCGCTGTAGTACCTGCCATCTGTGCGATGGATCACGGGGCTGGCAGGCAGGGGGAGGGGATAGGAGGGAGCGGGTGGGCTAGAGCGTAGATGGCGGGTGCCCCCGACGACGGCTGGGAAGGATGGTGGAGGAGGTGGATGAGGATGGCGGCGGCGGCGTCTGCGGTTGCGCCTCGTCCGCAACCGTGCTGGTGGTGGTCGATGCGAGAGCCGGATGGCGTCGGCCAGAATCAGGCAGGGGCGACAAAGATTTAGAGGAGAGAGAGAATGGAGGCGATGAGCGATGGGAGGAAGGGCCACCGGCGATTGGGGTGGCCTCAGATCCGCGCTCCGTGGCCGCCTATTTCATGGGACGAACACCCGTGCTCACCGTCTGGCTCGCCTTTGGCCGCTGCCTCGCCGACATTCACGACGTAGAGCCCCTTCCTCCGATCCCATTTGCCAGGGAGGCAGCGCCATCCTTCATCGTAGAGAACGAGTCCACACTGAGATCCCAACCAGATCGTGATTGCGCCTCCCCAAACCGCAGCGGCACATCTCACTCCATCAACGACCAACCTATATGAGGCGGAGGGTCAGTGTAGGACGCGAGCACCGTCACCATGGACGTGGGGGACGCCGTAGGTGGGAAGGAGGCAGTGACGGCGTCTGTGTCAGGAAGATCGCACGACGGTGGCGGCGTTTACTCGAGGGGGTCGAGAGGAGCTGCGTTTGGTGTCGGGTGGGTTCTTTGGTGCGTGCATGGGGCTGGAGATTGTGATAGGTGATCAGGTGAGGGTGTGCCATACCTGGATCGATAGCCTTACCATACCTGGTGGTAATTTAAATTTATTACCATATTCGATATTTCCCGAGTTATGGCCTTACCATACCTGGATTGATAGCCTTTGGGGTAATTTAAATTTATTACCATATAATTACCATATTCAAAATTTCCTGAGTTATGACCTTACCATACCTGGATTGATTTATTACTATACGTGGATTAATTATGATTTATTACTATATGATTTATTACTATATGTGGATAGCCTTACCATACCTAGTGGTAATTTAAATTTATTACCATATTCGATATTTCCCGAGTTATGGCCTTACCATACCTGGTTTGATAGCCTTTGGGGTAATTTAAATTTATTACCATATTCGATATTTCCCGATTTATGGCCTTACCATACCTGGATTGATAGCCTTTGGGGTAATTTAAATTTATTACCATATTCAAAATTTCTTGAGTTATGACCTTACCATACCTGTATTGATTTATTACTATACGTGGATTAATTATGATTTATTACTATATGATTTATTACTATACGTGCATAGCCTTACCATACCTGGTGGTAATTTAAATTTATTACCATATTCGATATTTCCCGAGTTATGGCCTTACCATATCTGGATTGATAGCCTTTGGGGTAATTTAAATTTATTACCATATAATTGCCATATTCAAAATTTCCTGAGTTATGACCTTACCATACCTGGATTGATTTATTACTATACGTGGATTAATTATGATTGATTACCATAAATACGTTGGGTATTGCCGGTCAGACGAGAAAAGAGAAAAACCGGTGGGAGGGGCTGGTGGGAGGTGGGACGAAGAAAAACCGGTTGAAAATAAACCGGTTGAAAGTGGGGGGGACTATTCAACCAATTCGTCCATTAGGAGTAGAGATTCTTTGAATCAAAGAGACCCTAAGGCCTCGTTCGGCACTAGAGTATCTCCACGTTTTAAAGGGTATTTTCCCGGCCCGATATAGAAATCCCCGAAATTCCCCGCAGCCCATTCGGTACCCCGGTATTGGGCCGGCCCATCCCCAAAATTACACGGAGAAACCCTCGATACCGGTGTGAGAGCAGACATCCCCTCAAGAAATTCTTCCCCGACCGTGACGGCGCTGCACCCTCCGCCCTCTGCCCCCTCCTCTGTCCGCCGTCCGGCCCCTCGGCCCTCCGCCCTTCGTCGACTCCGTCCAAGCCGAACCAGACCATCCGCCGGTCATGCCGCCGTCTTCGTCCACTTCATTGCCGCCATCTTCGTCCACATCATTGCCGCCGCCGTACACGCGCGCCTCGGCCCCTGCCGCCTCCGACGTCCAGAACACCATATCCTTCTGGTAACCTGGCGTTTTCGCCGGCAAGGACTTGTTCCTCCTCATCCCTCCCCTCTCATCCCCTTTCTCTAGGGTTGCTTGGTGCTATGAAGATGTGATTTGTTTACTGGACAACTTACAAGCTTACAAGATTTGATCTGCAGCTTGTACGCTAAGATAGTTGTGCACTGGATGTGAAAGTGTAGGTTGTAAGGTTAATATGCTTGCTTGGTGCTAGCTCTGATCTGCAGCTTCTATTCTAAGATGTACTATTTTTTTCCTGATGTGGATATGGTTTTTATCTTACCAAGTAGTCTGTGTAATTTAGACTAAAATGTGAATATAGTTTTCCGTATATGCAGCTCGCTCCTTTTCCTGTTGGGGAAGCGTCTCTTTCACGCTTTTGCCAAGTAGTCTGAATAATTTTGAGTAAAATGTGAATATATTTCAGATTGATGTAGTACTGTCCAAGTCAATCAATATGTAAATGAAGATGATGTTTGCATCTAGTAATCTGTTCATACCATTTTCTGGCACTGTCCAACATTGCGAAACATCGATCACTGAATGATTTTCTTGCTTTCTGTCATGTATAGAAATGTGTGTAGTTTTCTTTTTGAAACATCAATCATTGTCAATCAATGTGTATAGAAATCCAGAAACTAATCTCTAACTGTAAGTACTTACATGAAGATCATCATTATTATCTGTCGTTTCAGTACATAGAATAGATTCAGCTGCTTGCTTTTTGTCCATACTGCTAGGTGACATCTTTACAACAGAGGAAAAACTGATCTGTTCGCAAGTTTAGTCATGTCCATGAAACTGTAATTATTTGATATTGCAAAAGAGTGTTATACTGTTTTTTTAGAAAAGAGTTACTTTGATTTATTTTGAATTTACATTTTCCAATTTGTAGCTGTCCTTGGATAGCTGTCCTTGGGTTATCTAACCCTTAGACCAACTGATTTGTTTTCTATAGGTACTTGAGCCTTGGTTTATAGTGGGAGTGGACAAGCTGTCGCCTTCGTGGGATCCCGTTAAGACGCCAAAGTTTGGTATGCCTTGTATTTACTACGACTTGTTAGCTCTCTAATTCTTGGCACTGTTCCTTGATTGTTTCGGTGTTAGTTTTGAAATGAAGTCACGGGGTCTAGATCATATTAGGAAGAGAAGAGAGGAAGATGATGATGAGATGGTTGATACGTCCATTTTGCGTCATGCTTTTATGTTAATATTTATTGCATTATGGGCTGTTATTTCACGTTATGTCATAATACTTATGGCTATTCTCTCTTATTTTACAAGGTTTACCATGAAGAGGGGGAATGCCGGCAGCTGGAATTCTGGCTGGAAAAAGAGCAAATATTGGAGACCTATTCTGCGCAACTCCAAAAGTCCTGAAACTCCACGGAATATCTTAAAATAAATAAAGAAAAATCGTCACCAAAGATGAAGGCCAGGGGGCCCAACCCCTACCTCGTGGGCCCCCTGGTGGCTCTCCGACGCCCATCTTCTATATGAAGTCTTTCGATGAGAAAAAAATAATAAGCAACCTTTTGGGACGAGACTCCGCCACCACGAGGCGGAACCTTGGTGGAACCAATCTAGGGCTCCGGCAGAGCTGTTCTGCCGGGGACACTTCCCTCCGGGAGGGGGAAATCATCACCATCGTCATCACCAACGCTCCTCTTATCGGGAGAGGGCAATCTCCATCAACATCTTCACCAGCACCATCTCATGTCTAAACCCTAATTCATCTCTTGTATCCAATTCTTGTCTCTAAGTCCGGGATTGGTGCTAGTAGGTTGCTAGTAGTGTTGATTACTCCTTGTAGTTAATGCTAGTTGGTTTACTTGGTGAAAGATCATATGTTCAGATCCTTTATGCATACTATTACCCCTCTGATTATGAACATGAATATGCTTTGTGAGTAGTTACGTTTGTTCCTGAGGACACGGGAGAAGTCTTGCTATTAGTAGTCACGTGAATTTGGTATTCGTTCGATATTTTGATGAGATGTATGTTGTCTAACCTCTAGTGGTGTTATGTGAACGTCGACTACATAACACTTCACCATTATTTGGGCTTAAAGGAAGGCATTGAGAAGTAATAAGTAGATGATGGGTTGCTAGAGTGACAGAAGCTTAAACCCTAGTTTATGTGTTGCTTCGTAATGGGCTGATTTGGATCCATATGTTTCATGCTATGGTTAAGTTTATCTTAATACTTTTGTTGTAGTTGCAGATGCTTGCAATAGAGGTTAATCATAAGTGGGATGCTTGTTCAAGTAAGAACAGCACCCAAGCACCGGTCCACTCACATATCAAATTATCAAAGTACCGAACGCGAATCATATGAGCGTGATGAAAACTAACTTGACGATATTCCCATGTGTCCTCGGGAGCTCTTTTCCTTATATAAGAATTTGTCCGGCTTGTCCTCTGCTACAAAAAGGATTGGGCCACCTTGCTGCACCTTATTTACTTTTGTTACTTGTTGCTCATTATAATTTACCTTATCATAAAACTATCCGTTACCACTTATTTCAGTACTTGCAGAGAATACCTTGCTGAAACCGCTTATCATTTCCTTCTGCTCCTCGTTGGGTTCGACATTCTTACTTATCGAAAGGACTACGATAGATCCCCTATATTTGTGGGTCATCAAGACTCTTTTCTGGCGCCGTTGCCGGGGAGTGTAGCGCCTTTGGTAGGTGGAATTTGGTAAGGAAAAATTTATATAGTGTGCTGAAATTTTCTGTCACTTGTTACTATGGAAACTGAATCTCTGAGGGGCTTGTTCGGGGTATCTTCACCCCGTCCAGCAGAGCAAAGAGTTGCTCCTCAACCTACTGAACCTATTGAAAATGAAACTCCTTTTGCATTTCCTTCGGGTATTATGGAAAAACTGCTGGCTAATACTTTTACAGGAGATGGGACAAAGCATTCCGACGAGCATCTACGCTATTTGGATGATATTTGTGGATTATTTAAGCTTGCAGGTATACCCGATGATGTTGTTAAGAAGAAGGCTTTCCCTTTATCTTTGGAGGGAGACGCATCGACATGGTATAGGCTATGTGATGATACGAGATCATGGAACTATAAAAGAATGAAATTGAAATTTCATCAAAAGTATTACCCTATGCATCTTGTTTATCGTGATCACAATTATATATATAATTTTTGGCCTCGCGAAGGAGAAAGCATCGCTCAAGCTTGGGGGAGGCTTAAGTCAATGTTATATTCATGCCCCAATCATGAGCTCTCAAAATTGACATTTCTCCAGAATTTTTATGCTCGGCTTTCTGATAACAATCGCACCATGCTCGATACTTCTTGTGCTGGCTCTTTTATGATGAAGACTATTGAATTCAGATGGAATTTATTGGATAGAATTAAACGCAACTCTGAAGATTGGGACCTCGACGAAGGTAAGGAGTCAGGTATGACACCTAAGTTTGATTGTGTTAAATCTTTTATGGATACCAATATTTTCCGTAAGTTTAGCACTAAATATGGACTTGACTCTGAGATAGTAGCTTCTTTCTGTGAATCTTTTGCTACTTATGTTGATCTCCCCAAGGAGAAGTGGTTTAAATACCATCCTCCCATAGAAGTAAAAGTAGCTGCACCTATTAAAGTTGAAGAAAAGACCATCACTTATAATGATCCTATTGTTCCCACCTCTTATGTTGAGAAACCACCTTTCCCTGCTAGAGTAAAGGATCATGCTAAAGCTTCAACTGTTGTTCGTAAAAGCAATACTAGAACTTATACACCTCCTGAGCAAGTCAAAGTAGAACCTAATATTGCTATTGTTAAAGATCTCTTGTCTGATAATATTGATGGGCATGTCATTGAATTCTCTGGTGAAACTGTTAGAATTGCTAAACCCTGTGATAGAGATAAACATAGACCTGTGGTAGGCGTGCCTATTATTTCTGTTAAAATAGGAGATCATTGTTATCATGGCTTATGTGATATGGGTGCTAGTGCTAGTGTTATACCCATTGACTTATATAAAGAAATTATGCATGATATCGCACCTGCTGAGTTAGAAGATATTGATGTTACAATTAAACTTGCCAATAGAGATACTATATCTGCAATGGGAATTGTTAGAGATGTTGAAGTCTTGTGTGGGAAAATCAAATATCCCGCTGACTTTCTTGTTCTTGGTTCTCCACAAGATAGCTTTTGTCCCATTATTTTTGGTAGACCCTTCTTGAATATTGTTAATGCTACGATAGACTACAAAAAGAATGTTGTTACTGTTGGCTTGGATGATATGGTTCATGAGTTTAATTTCTCTAAATTTAGTAAACAACACCGTGAGGAAGAATTGCCTAGTAAGGATGAAATTATTGGTCTTGCTTCTATTGCTGTACCTCCTAGTGATCCTTTAGAACACTATTTGATAGACCATAAAAATGATATGTTTATGAATGAAAGAAAGGAAATAGATGAAATATTCTTTAAACATGAACCTATTCTGAAACACAATTTGCCTGTTGAAATCCTAGGGGATCCTCCTCCACCCAAGGGT
This sequence comes from Triticum aestivum, assembly GCF_018294505.1. Taxonomy (NCBI): domain Eukaryota; kingdom Viridiplantae; phylum Streptophyta; class Magnoliopsida; order Poales; family Poaceae; genus Triticum; species Triticum aestivum. The sequence continues at coordinate 144,514,421 of NC_057797.1, forward strand.
GATCCCGTTTTTAAGCTTAAACCGTTGCCTGATAATCTTAAGTATGCTTATCTTGATGAAAAGAAAATATATCCTGTTATTATTAGTGCTAACCTTTCAGAGTATGAAGAAGAAAGATTATTGAAAACTCTGAAGAAGCACCGTGCCGCTATTGGATATACTCTTGATGATCTTAAGGGCATTAGTCCCACTCTATGTCAGCATAAAATAAATTTGGAAGCGGATGCTAAACCAGTATGTGATCCTCAACGACGTTTGAATCCTAAAATGAAAGAAGTGGTAAGGAAGGAAATACTCAAGCTTTTGGAGGCAGGTATAATTTATCCCGTTGCTGATAGTCAGTGGGTAAGTCCTGTCCATTGTGTCCCTAAGAAGGGAGGTATTACTGTTGTCCCTAATGATAAAGATGAATTGATTCCTCAAAGAATTATTACAGGTTATAGGATGGTAATTGATTTCCGCAAATTAAATAAAGCCACTAAGAAAGATCATTACCCCTTACCTTTTATTGATCAAATGCTAGAAAGATTATGCAAACATACACATTATTGCTTTCTAGATGGTTATTCTGGTTTCTCTCAAATACCCGTGTCGGCTAAAGATCAATCAAAGACTACTTTTACATGCCCTTTTGGTACTTTTGCTTATAGACGTATGCCTTTTGGTTTATGTAATGCACCTGCTACCTTTCAAAGATGCATGATGGCTATATTCTCTAATTTTTGTGAAAAGATTTGTGAGGTTTTCATGGACGACTTTTCCGTCTATGGTTCCTCTTTTGATGATTACTTGAGCAATCTTGGTCGAGTTTTGCAGAGATGTGAAGAAACTAATCTTGTCTTGAATTGGGAAAAGTGCCACTTTATGGTTAATGAAGGTATTGTCTTGGGGCACAAAGTTTCTGAAAGAGGTATTGAAGTTGATAAAGCCAAGGTTGACGCTATTGAAAAGATGCCATGTCCCAAGGACATCAAAGGTATAAGAAGTTTCCTTGGTCACGCCAGATTTTATAGGAGGTTCATTAAGGACTTCTCAAAAATTTCTCGGCCTCTGACTAATTTATTACAAAAAGATGTACCATTTGTTTTTGATGATGATTGTGTAGAAGCATTTGAAATACTTAAGAAAACATTAGTCTCTGCACCTATTGTTCAGCCACCTGATTGGAATTTACCCTTTGAAATTATGTGTGATGCTAGTGATTATGCTGTAGATGTTGTTCTAGGGCAAAGAGTTGATAAGAAATTAAATGTTATCCATTATGCTAGTAAGACTCTAGACAATGCTCAAAGAAATTATGCTACTACCGAAAAGGAACTTTTAGCAGTTGTGTTTGCTTGTGATAAATTCAGACCCTATATTGTTGATTCTAAAGTAACTATTCACACTGATCATGCTGCTATTAAATATCTTATGGAAAAGAAAGATGCTAAACCTAGACTTATTAGATGGGTTCTCTTGCTGCAAGAATTTGATTTGCATATTGTTGATAGAAAAGGAGCTGAGAACCCAGTTGCAAACAACTTATCTAGGTTAGAGAATGTTCTTAGTGACCCACTGCCTATTAATGATAGCTTTCCTGATGAACAATTAAATGTCATAAGCACTTCTCGTAGCACTCCATGGTATGTTGATTTTGCTAATTATATTGTTGCTAAATTTATACCACCTAGCTTCACATACCAACAAAAGAAAAAGTTCTTTTATGATTTGAGACATTATTTTTGGGATGACCCACATCTTTATAAAGGAGTAGATGGTGTTATTAGACGTTGTGTACCTGAGCATGAACAGGAACAGATCCTACGCAAGTGTCACTCCGAAGCTTATGGAGGACACCACGCTGGAGATAGAACTGCACATAAGGTATTGCAATCTGGTTTTTATTGGCCTACTCTCTTCAAGGATGCCCGTAAGTTTGTTTTATCTTGTGATGAATGTCAAAGAATTGGTAATATTAGTAGACGTCAAGAAATGCCTATGAATTATTCACTTGTTATTGAACCATTTGATGTTTGGGGCTGTGATTATACGGGACCTTTTCTTGCCTCCAATGGATACACTCATATTTTAGTTGCTGTTGATTACGTTACTAAGTGGGTAGAAGCTATTCCAACTAGTAGTGCTGATCATAACACTTCTATTAAAATGCTTAAGGAAGTTATTTTTCCGAGGTTTGGAGTCCCTAGATATTTAATGACTGATGGTGGTTCACACTTTATTCATGGTGCTTTCCGTAAAATGCTTGCCAAATATGACGTTAATCATAGAATTGCATCTCCTTATCACCCACAGTCTAGTGGTCAAGTAGAATTGAGTAATAGAGAGCTCAAATTAATTTTGCAAAAGACTATTAATAGGTCTAGAAAGAATTGGTCTAAGAAACTTGATGATGCATTATGGGCATATAGAACTGCATATAAGAATCCTATGGGTATGTCTCCGTATAAAATGGTTTATGGAAAAGCATGTCACTTACCTCTCGAACTAGAACATAAGGCATATTAGGCTATTAAAGAGCTTAACTATGATTTCAAACTTGCCGGTGAGAAGAGGTTATTTGATATTAGCTCACTTGATGAATGGAGAACCCAAGCCTATGAAAATGCCAAGTTGTTTAAAGAAAAAGTTAAAAGATGGCATGACAAAAGGATACAAAAGCGTGAGTTTAATATAGGCGATTATGTATTGCTATACAACTCTCATTTAAGATTTTTTGCAGGAAAACTTCTCTCTAAATGGGAAGGTCCCTACGTTATCGAGGAGGTCTATCGTTCCGGTGCCATAAAAATCAACAATTTCGAAGGCACAAATCCGAAGGTGGTAAACGGTCAAAGAATCAAGCACTATATCTCAGGTAATCCTATAAATGTTGAAACCAATGTTATTGAAACCGTAACCCTGGAGGAATACATAAGGGACACTTTCCAGAATGTTCCAGACTCCGAAAAGGAATAGGTATGTGGTACGGTGAGTAAACCGACTCCAAAACAATTTTTAAGGCAATATTTCTCCATTTTGGAATATTTAGAAAAATAGAAAAATAGGTAGCAGTCCAGGGAGGACACGAGCCCTCCACGAGGGTGGAGGGCGCGCCCTACCCTCCTGGGCGCGCCCCCTACCTCATGAGCACCTCGTGTGCCCTCCGGACTCCATTTTCCTGCACGATACGTATTTTGGTCGGTAAAAATTCATTATATATTCTCCTGAAGGTTTTGACCCCCGTATCACGCAAATATCCCCTGTTTTCGTGTCGAGCTGTTTCCGTTGCAGATTTGAGAATTCCGGAGACTCGATCATCCTTCTATGAGGGTGAGCCTATGCCATGGAAGGGGACGACAAGCTTGCATCATCAACAACACCTCCACCTCCAACAACAAAGAAGGAGACCTCATCACATGGGTATGGGCACTCCCCTTGGCAACTGCCAAGCTTGGGGGAGGTGCCCCGGTATCGTATCACCATCACAACTCCTATCTTTACCGTTTTTCTTAGTTCAATCCTATTAGTAGTATCTTGATTTAGTAGAATAAAGTCACGACATGATCTAGTTTTGAAGTTTGCTTTATGATCCCTCTATGCAATCTAGTCGGTGAGCTATATATAATAAAGATTAGTGTTGAGTCAAGGGCTTGATTATTTTGCCATGATCTTGAGTGAATAAAAGAAAGAATAAAAAGAAACAAAGAGTTCATATTGATCTTATTGAGAGTAATGACTTCACATAGAAAGAGTGTGATGATTAAAAAGTTGTTAGGAGTTGGCAAATATAGCTTTAGTCATCGTGGCAATTAACAGGAAGTAATAAGGAGAGAGAGGTTTCACATATAGATATACTATCATTGACATCTTTCATAATTGGGAGCACTCATTAAGTATGACATGCTAAAGAGTTGATGTTGGACAAGGAAGACAACGTAATGGGTTATGTTTTCTCGCATCTCAGTTAAAGTATATTGTCATGGATCATTCAAACATGTTGAGTTTGCCTTTCCCCCTCATGCTAGCCAAATTCTCAGCACCAAGTAGAGATACTACTTGTGCTTCCAAATACCCTTAAACCAGTTTAGCCATGAGAGTCCACCACATCTACCTATGGATTGAGTAAGATCCTTCAAGTAAGTTGTCATCGGTGCAAGCAATAAAAATTGCTCTTTAAATATGCATGACTTATTAGTGCAGAGAAATAAGCTTTGTATGAACTTGTTGTGGACGCAATAAAAGCGACGGACTGCATAATAAAGGTTCACATACAAGGGGCAATATAAAGTGACATTCTTTTGCATTAAGACTTTGTGCATCCAACCATAAAAGCACATGGCAACCTCTGCTTCCCTCTGCGAAGGGCCTATCTTTTATTATTATCCTCTATCTTATGCAAGAGTCAAGGTAATCTTCACCTTTCCCTTTTTCATTTTATCCTTTGGCAAGCACTTCATGGTGGGGTAATCCTAATATATATATCCAATTGGATGTACGTTAGCATGAACTATTATTGTTGACATCACCCAAAGGTGAATAAGTTTGGAGGCAGCATTATAAGCCCCAATCTTTCTCTGTGTCTGATTGAAACTTCTGTAGGACCTTGAAGTAGATGTGTCTAGAGGGGGGTGATTAGACACTTAGTGCTAAAGTTGCAATTTTTAGGCCTTTTTGGTTTGAGTGGAGTTTTAGGCACAATTTCAACATACACAATACATATCAAGCAAGCATGCAAAGAGTATATAGGCAGCGGAAAGTAAAGCATGCAACTTGCAAGAATGTAAAGGGAAGGGTTTGGAGAATTCAAACGCAATTGGAGACACGGATGTTTTTCCTGTGGTTCGGATAGGTGGTGCTATCCTACATCCACGTTGATGGAGACTTCAACCCACGAAGGGTAATGGTTGCGTGAGTCCACGGAGGGCTCCACCCACGAAGGGTAACGGTTGCGCGAGTCCATGGAGGGCTCCACCCATGAAGGGTCCACGAAGAAGCAACCACCCACAAAGGGTCCACGAAGTAGCAACCTTGTCTATCCCACCATGGCCATCGCCCACGAAGGACTTGCCTCACTAGCGGTAGATCTTCACGAAGTAGGCGATCTCCTTGCCCTTACAAACTCCTTGGTTCAACTCCACAATCTTGTCGGAGGATCCCAAGTGACACCTAGCCAATCTAGGAGACACCACTCTCCAAGAAGTAACAAATGGTGTGTAGGTAATGAACTCCTTGCTCTTGTGCTTCAAATGATAGTCTCCCCAACACTCAACTCTCTCTCATAGGATTTGGATCTGATGGAAAGAGGGTTTGAGTGGAAAGCAACTTGGGGAAGGCTAGAGATCAAGATTCATATGGTAGGAATGGAATATCTTGGTCTCAACACATGAGTAGGTGGTTCTCTCTCAGAATATATGAGTTGGAATTGTGTATGTGTTCTGATGGCTCTCTCTACGAATGAAGAGGAGGTGGAGGGGTATATATAGCCTCCACACAAAATCCAACCGTTACACACAGTTTTCCAATCTCGGTGGGACCGAATCAACAAACTCGGCCGGACCGAAAAGGTAAACCTAGTGACCGTTAGAGATTTTCGGTGGGACCGACTGGATCAACTCGATGGGACCGATGTGCTAGGGTTAGGGTAAATCCAAAACTCGGTTTGACCGATTACTCAAACTCGGTGGGACCGATTTGGGTAATAAGTGAAACTGAGATTTGGTCAAGCAAACTCGATGGGACCGATTGCATATCTCGGTGGGACCGAGAATATTGCAATGGGTAACAGAGAGTTTGCAAGCCCATCTCGGTGAGACCGAGATCCCATCGGTGAGACCGAACTGATTAGGGTTTGGCAGTGGCTTATGACAAGTGAAACTTGGTGGCGCCGGATAGGAAGAATCGGTAGGACCGAGTTTGGCTTAGGGTTTAGGTCATATGTGGAAGTGGGAAAGTAGCTGAGGATTTTGGAGCATATCATTAAGCACATGAAGCAAGAGGCTCATTAAGCAACACCTCATCCCTCCTTGATAGTATTGGCTTTTCCTATGGACTCAATGTGATCTTGGATCACTAAAATGTAAAATGAGGAGTCTTGAGCTTTAAGCTTTAGCCAATCCTTTGTCCTTAGCATCTTGAAGGAGTTCCCACAACCTTTAGTCCATGCCACTCCATTGTTGAACTTATCTGAAACATGCTAGATAGAAATGTTAGTCCAACAAGAGATATGTTGTCATCAATTAACAAAACCACCTAGGGAGCACTTGTGCTTTCAATCTCCCCCTTTTTGGTAATTGATGGCAACATACATCAAAGCTTTAGATAAAGATATAAAGAACAGCAAGTAAAGCTTTGGAAGGACATGTAACAAGCATAGGCTCCCCCTACATGTATGCACTCATGTAAATATGAAATATAGAGGCATGTGAGAGCATAACCATGATAGAGTAGGCAATGTGTTACATGTATCTTGGCCATATGCATCAGAGCAAAAGATTATCAAGGAAAATACCTTCATGCTCATGAGTCCTTCTTGCAAACAGTATGTACATAAGCAAGAACTCCTCATACTCATGATTTTGATGCATATACTTACCTTGTGGTCTTGAGTTGGCTTAGGATGGAATGAACCTGCACAAACAAAGTTAGATAACACAGGTACATCCACTTAGCCAGAGCAAACAAAAGAAACCACAAGAATACCAAGACTGGGATGACATGTAGAGAGTAAGTACTAGGTACCACATTGGATTCAACATGTCCCCAAGAATAAAGATATGCAATGAATTTGACTGATTTCTTTCCCTTAGGTGTCTTGCTCCCCCTGAATCTTACATGGGATATTGGGAGAAGATAGGGAACAGAAAATCAGAGCTGAAAGATACAAATGGATAGAACTTAATGCAAATACATGTCTTTCCCCCAAAAAGACATGTGACATCTCTCCTCTTGAACATCAAGCATCTGGGATCCTTGAGTATTTCTCTCCCCCTTGAGGTCTTATCTCCCCCTTGAGGTCTCTCTCTCCCCCTTAATACTTTCTCTCTTGTAGGTTTGGTCCTTGAGACTGTTTCTCTCCCTTGATGTGATCTCTCTCTCCTACAAGCTTTGATGTGATCTCTCTCTCCCCCTTTGACATCAATTTCCAAGAAGGTTTTTCCTGGAATCCGTCGAATAGGCTTGGTCCTTGAGATTCAGCACAAAGCAGAGGATAAAATTGTGATGCTTGTGGAGGACAAGATTCATTGAGTGGAGCTGGATAAGAAGAAATGTAGAACAAGTGGCAAACTGTTTTTCTGATTGCAAAGTCGGTGGCACCGAGTGGCATACACAGAGAAAAACACTTGTCACCTTAGCTCACTAGACATGTAGAATCTCACAAAGATTTGCAATGAATTACCTGAAGGATTTGCAAGGAATTAAATGCAGAAAATACAGAACATAAATAGAAAGAAAAGAGAAGAAACTGAAAGATCTAGATGAAGTTTTTTTTGTTTTTAAAAAAAGAGAAAGAAACTAAACATGCATGAGACAAATGCAATAACACAGAAAAGAACACAAGAGAACTTCATCTAGAGTTGGGCGGTGACATAGTCACCTATGTTAGAGTATGTTGACTTAGGAGTCAAGTGAGAACACTTGATCATAGGTCATACTCATCGTTTAAGCTCAAAATGGGGTTACCATTTTTCGTTTAAGCATCTTGATGTATTCACATCTTGTTGAGTTGCTTTGACTCATGTCTTGGAGTAAATCTTCTCTAAGGTGGAATAACATACCTTGGGTGGTGGTGTGGTTCTTGCTCATGTAGTTGAACTTGTGTGGGTGCTCAAGGTTGATGTAGCTCATCAAGAGTTGGGAGCACCACTTGGAGTTTGAGTTCATCTACCTACATGGGTTAGTTCTTGCAAGGAAGAGCACTTGTGTATCCAAAAATGACAATCATGAAGCTCAACATAGAATTTGTCAAAGGATATGTTTGAATGGTTTTGTGCTTCCTTGTCTTCAACCGCCATTGTGTAGAGTCTTGGTGATGTAGAGATTGCTCAAGATGTGAGTGAGTCGCAATCTCATGGAATTAGATTCAACCAAGCATCTACATGGGTTAGACAACATGCAAGGTGCAAATGTATCCAAGACATAAGATAGTTATCATAAGAGATATATCATGGATTAGTCATAAGCTCATGTCTTGCATGTATCCAATGGAGTTTCTACTCCAAGTTCAAAGCATCAATGATGTTCAATTCTCCTCTCAACCTGCAAAACACTTTCTCATCAAGTGGTTTAGTGAATATATTCGCTAATTGCTTATCGGTGCGAACATGCTTAAGATTAATGTCACCCTTAGCAACATGATCTCGAATGAAATGATGACGAACTTCAATATGCTTAGTTCGAGAATGTTGTACAGGATTATGACCAATTTTGATAGCACTTTCATTGTCACAAAGCAGTGGAACATGTTTCCCATAAATCCCATAATCTTAAGAGTTTGGGTCATCCAAAGTAATTGAGCACAACATGAACCAGCGGCAATGTATTCCGCTTCGGCGGTGGATAAGGATACTGAGTTTTGTTTCTTGGACGACCAAGACACAAGAGATCTACCAAGAAATTGACAAGTACCCGAAGTGGACTTTCTATCAACCTTGTCTCCAGCATAATCCGAGTCGGAATAGCCAACAATATCAAAAGAGGACCTCTTAGGATACCAAATGCCAAAATTTGGTGTATGGATTAAATATCTTACTATCCTTTTCACAGCCTTAAGATGACAATCTTTAGGAGCAGCTTGATATCGTGCACACATGCACACACTTAGCATAATATCGGGACGTGAAGCACATAGGTATAACAATGAACCAATCATAGAGCGATAAACCTTTTGATCAACCGGTTCACCTTCTTTGGTCAAATCATTATGTCCACTAGTAGGCATGGGTGTAGACATACCTTTGCATTCTTGCATATTGAACTTCTTGAATAAGTCCTTGGTGTACTTTGTTTGAGAGACAAATGTACCTTCCTTAGTTTGCTTGATTTGCAAACCGAGAAAGAATTTGAGTTCACTCATCATAGACATCTCAAACTTCTCTGACATTAGCTTTCCAAACTTTTCACTAAAGAGAGGGTTAGTTGAACCAAATATGATATCATCAACATAAATTTGGCATACAAATAGTTCTCCATTAACCCTTTTAGTAAAAAGAGTAGAATCAATTTTACCAATTTCAAAACCACTTGTAATAAGGACCTTGGTCAAGCATTTATACCATGCTCTACGAGCTTGTTTAAGACCATAAAGAGCTTTGTGAAGTTTGTAAACATGATTTGGTTTCTTAGGATTGATAAAGCCGGGAGGTTGTTTGACATAAACTTCCTCCTCTATTTCACCATTTAGAAAAGCACTTTTAATGTCCATTTGGTACAAGGTGATATTATGGTGATTAGCATAGGCAAGTAAGATGCGAATGGACTCAAGTCTAGCAACGGGAGCATATGTCTCACCATAGTCCATACCTTCGACTTGTGTGTACCCTTGGGCGACGAGACGTGCTTTGTTGCGAACCACTTGTCCATCTTCATCTTGCTTGTTGCGAAACACCCATTTGGTACCAATGATGTTGTGGTTGTCGTCGGGCTTCTCAACCAATGTCCAAACTTGGTTTCTCTCAAAATTGTGTAGCTCTTCATGCATAGCGTTTATCCAATCCGGATCTTCCAATGCTTCTTCAACCTTCATAGGTTCAATGCTAGAGATGAATGAATAGTTTTCACAAAAGTTAGCTAAACGAGTTTTTGAGCGAGTGATTCTCCCAGTTTGTATATCATTGAGGATTTGCTCGACGGGATGATCTTTGGCAATTCTTGCTCGAACTCGTGAGAGCTTTTGCTTGGGTCTTCGTTGAACATCTTCTTCATCTTGTTCTTCTTCTTGGCCTTCTTCATTGTTGATGTCATCGTTCTCTTGTCGTGGTGGAGAAGGAGGTTGTTGATGTTTGTCTTGATGTATTTCCTCGTTTTCTTCATCTTGGTGTGTCCCACTTGTGGATGCTTCCGTGTCGATTCTTGGTTCACCTTGTCGTGAAGTAGAAGCTTCCACTTGGACGGATGAAGTACTCTCCTTCACCTCCGTTGGACGAATTTTGCCAATGGACAAGTCTTGAATTGCTTCTGAAGGGTCTTTGTCTCCTACATCAATTGGCAATTGCTCTACTTGCGAGCCATTAGATTCATCAAACTTCACATCTACCGTCTCTTCAACCTTTCGGGTGAAATTGTTGTAGACACGGTAAGTGTGAGAGTTTGAGCCATAACCTAGTAGAAAACCTTCATGAGATTTAGGAGCAAACTTTGAACGATGATGCTTATCAAGAATGTAGCACTTTGAGCCGAATACTCGAAAGTATCCAACTTGGGATTTGTTACCGGTGAGAAGCTCGTATGCCGTCTTGCCGAGTAGCTTGTGAAGATATAAGCGATTTGTTGCATGACAAGCTGTCTCAACCGCTTCTGCCCAAAAGTGCTTCGGCGTCTTGTATTCATCAAGCATCGTTCTTGCCATTTCGATGAGCGTCCGGTTCTTCCTTTCAACAACTCCATTTTGTTGAGGTGTGTACGTAGCCGAGAACTCGTGTGAAATCCCTTCTTCGTCAAGAAAGGTGTCCACATTTGCGTTCTTGAACTCCGTTCCGTTGTCACTCCGAACCTTCTTGATCTTCACGTCAAACTGATTTTGGGCCTTCCTAGCGAAGTTTCTGAAGATCTTCTAGACCTGCAACTTGTCATTAAGAAAGAATACCCACGTAAATCTTGAAAAATCATCAACTATAACTAGACCAAAAGAATTTCCACCGAGACTCTTGTAGGCGTTGGGACCAAAGAGATCCATATGAAGTAGCTCGAGTGGCCTTCTTGTGGTCATGATGTTCTTCACAGGATGCCTTCCTCCAACCTGTTTACCTGCTTGACAAGCACTGCAAAGTCTATCCTTATCAAATATGACATCGTTAACTCCAAGGATATGATTTCCTTTAATAAGCTTGTCAAGGTTTCTCATGCCAACGTGACCTAGTCGTCTATGCCACAACCAACCTTTTGAGGATTTAGCAACAAAGCAAGTTTTAGGTTGTGCCTTTTTAGAGAAATCGACAATGTAAATATCACCTCTACGCATACCGGTAAAGACCATTTTATGGTTGTCTCGACGAAATACTTGGCAATCTACCTCAGTAAATAGGACATTCAAACCGAAATCAGCAAGTCTAGATACTGAAAGTAAGTTGTAGCCAAGAGATTCAACGAGCACGACATTTTGAATGGAACTATTATGTGAGATGGCCACCTTACCAAGGCCAACCACTTTACCCTTTAATTATCACCAAAGGTGACATATTTTCGAGGGCCGTCATTTTCAGCAAGCTCACGGAACATCTCTTCATCTCCGGTCATATGATCAGTACATCCACTATCAAGAACCCATTCCTTTCCTCCTGACGCATATCCCCGAAGATTTTCCGTAAGACCAAAATGTCTCATTGCATCATCAAGATCGAAGTCACTATCATCATCATCATCATAGTATCCATGTTCATCATGATCTTGTGACTCATCATTTCCTAGAGAGGGTAATTCATTAGATAAATGATCATCAAGGTGGTCACTTTTATGAATTCTTATAGCTTCGAATATGATATTACTAATGATTCCAACATCTCCTTTAGCATGCTTAAGATTGGTAAGTTCAAATAGACAATTACCAAAACTATGATCACTAGAGTTCATCTTACTCAAGGTAATAGATTTATGGAGAATTTCATCCAAAGTTTTCAAGGAATGATCGGGAAATCGTTCCTCAAGAAATTTCCATATAGTATAGGCACAATTAAGAGTAGGCAAACTAGCAATCAAATTTTTGGGCAATCCTCTAATGATGAGATCAATAATTCTAAGATTGCGAATCATGTCAATATCTTCATCTAGGGTAGGATGCAAAGGATCAATATGAGGAGCACAAGGACTAGCAATATACTTGTTCAAATGATATTGATTGAAGATTACAAGCATTTCATTTTTCCACTCATGAAAATACTCTCCATCAAGAATAGGCACTCTATGTCTAAGACTCCCTAAAGTAGACACATCCATCTTCCTCCAATGGTGATTAAACCAAGGCAATGGAGACCAAAGCTCTGATACCACTTGTAGGACCTTGAAGTAGATGTGTCTAGAGGGGGGTGATTAGACACTTAGTGCTAAAGTTGCAATTTTTAGGCCTTTTTGGTTTGAGTGGAGTTTTAGGCACAATTTCAACATACACAATACATATCAAGCAAGCATGCAAAGAGTATATAGGCAGCGGAAAGTAAAGCATGCAACTTGCAAGAATGTAAAGGGAAGGGTTTGGAGAATTCAAACGCAATTGGAGACATGGATGTTTTTCCCGTGGTTCGGATAGGTGGTGCTATCCTACATCCACGTTGATGGAGACTTCAACCCACGAAGGGTAACGGTTGCGCGAGTCCACGGAGGGCTCCACCCACGAAGGGTAACGGTTGCGCGAGTCCACGGAGGGCTCCACCCACGAAGGGTCCACGAAGAAGCAACCACCCACAAAGGGTCCACGAAGTAGCAACCTTGTCTATCCCACCATGGCCATCGCCCACGAAGGACTTGCCTCACTAGCGGTAGATCTTCACGAAGTAGGCGATCTCCTTGCCCTTACAAACTCCTTGGTTCAACTCCACAATCTTGTCGGAGGCTCCCAAGTGACACCTAGCCAATCTAGGAGACACCACTCTCCAAGAAGTAACAAATGGTGTGTAGGTAATGAACTCCTTGCTCTTGTGCTTCAAATGATAGTCTCCCCAACACTCAACTCTCTCTCATAGGATTTGGATCTGATGGAAAGAGGGTTTGAGTGGAAATCAACTTGGGGAAGGCTAGAGATCAAGATTCATATGGTAGGAATGGAATATCTTGGTCTCAACACATGAGTAGGTGGTTCTCTCTCAGAACATATGAGTTGGAATTGTGTATGTGTTCTGACGGCTCTCTCTACGAATGAAGAGGAGGTGGAGGGGTATATATAGCCTCCACACAAAATCCAACCGTTACACACAGTTTTCCAATCTCGGTGGGACCGAATCAACAAACTCGGTCGGACCGAAAAGGTAAACCTAGTGACCGTTAGAGATTTTCGGTGGGACCGACTGGATCAACTCGGTGGGACCGATGTGCTAGGGTTAGGGTAAATCCAAAACTGGGTTTGACCGATTACTCAAACTCAGTGGGACCGATTTGGGTAATAAGTGAAACTGAGATTTGGTCAAGCAAACTCGGTGGGACCGATTGCATATCTCGGTGGGACCGAGAATATTGCAATGGGTAACAGAGAGTTTGCAAGCCCATCTTGGTGAGACCGAGATCCCATCGGTGAGACTGAACTGATTAGGGTTTGGCAGTGGCTTATGACAAGTGAAACTCGGTGGCGCCGGATAGGAAGAATCGGTAGGACCGAGTTTGGCTTAGGGTTTAGGTCATATGTGGAAGTGGGAAAGTAGCTGAGGATTTTGGAGCATATCATTAAGCACATGAAGCAAGAGGCTCATTAAGCAACACCTCATCCCTCCTTGATAGTATTGGCTTTTCCTATGGACTCAATGTGATCTTGGATCACTAAAATGTAAAATGAGGAGTCTTGAGCTTTAAGCTTTAGCCAATCCTTTGTCCTTAGCATGTTGAAGGAGTTCCCACAACCTTTAGCCCATGCCACTCCATTGTTGAACTTATCTGAAACATGCTAGATAGAAATGTTAGTCCAACAAGAGATATGTTGTCATCAATTATCAAAACCACCTAGGGAGCACTTGTGCTTTCAACTTCATAACCACAAGTATTGCGTGAGTGTTAGCAATTATGAAGGACTAAGTGATAGTTGAGTATGTGGACTTGCTTTTAAGCTCTGACATAGACTCCTTCCGATGTTATGATAAATTGCAATTGCTTCAATGACTGAGGTTATAATTTGTTAGTGCCTAATAAGGTTTCTGATTCATACTTTTGCATTGTGAAAAGATCATCACTTGAACATAAGTAATCATATGACAAATCTATATATGTTGCTATTATGAAACAATCATGATGCCTTCATGTCCGTATTTTATTTTTATTGACGCCTCTACCTCTAAACATGAGGACATATTTATTGTTATCGGCTTTTCGCTTGAGGACAAGTGAGGTCTAAGCTTGGGGGAGTTGATACGTCCATTTTGTGTCATGCTTTTATGTTAATATTTATTGCATTATGGGCTGTTATTTCACGTTATGTCACAATACTTATGGCTATTCTCTCTTATTTTACAAGGTTTACCATGAAGAGGGGGAATGCCGGTAGCTGGAATTCTGGCTGGAAAAGGAGCAAATATTGGAGACCTATTCTGTGCAACTCCAAAAGTCCTGAAACTCCACGGAATATCTTAAAATAAATAAAGAAAAATCGTCGCCAAAGATGAAGGCCAGGGGGCCCACCCCCTACCTCGTGGGCCCCCTGGTGGCTCTCCGATGCCCATCTTCTCCTATATGAAGTCTTTCTATGAGAAAAAAATAATAAGCAACCTTTCGGGACGAGACTCCGCCGCCACGAGGTGGAACCTTGGCGGAACCAATCTAGGGCTCCGGCAGAGCTGTTCTGCCGGGGACACTTCCCTCCGGGAGGGGGAAATCATCACCATCGTCATCACCAACGCTCCTCTCATCGGGAGAGGGCAATCTCCATCAACATCTTGCAATTCCCATGTGTCCTCAGGAGCTCTTTTCCTTATATAAGAATTTGTCCGGCTTGTCCTTTGCTACAAAAAGGATTGGGCCACCTTGCTACACCTTATTTACTTTTGTTACTTGTTGCTCATTATAATTTACCTTATCACAAAACTATCTGTTACCACTTATTTCAGTACTTGCAGAGAATACCTTGCCGAAAACCGCTTATCATTTCCTTCTGCTCCTCGTTGGGTTCGACACTCTTACTTATCGAAAGGACTATGATAGATCCCCTATACTTGTGGGTCATCAATGGTCCTTTTCATTCTTCCATTATTGCACTCGTACTTAGTGGACAGTAGAGGACAGGGTGAAAAAAGACAAAGGCATAGCTCAATCCTTTACGGCAAGGAGCATGTTGACGAACTTCTTGAAGGACACGTGAAGAATTGCTTGGTAGCTTTTAGGATGGAACCATACATCTTTAAGTCTTTAGCATCATATCTTAGAAGGAAAGAATTGATAAAAGACACAAGGCTCAAGGTGGAGAAGTTAGCATTTTTCCTATACATGTTGTCACATAATTCATCATATGAAGATTTGCAACTGGAATTCAGACACAGTGGATCCACCTTTGATATCATCCCTGCCCTATGTACTCGCTTTGTGGAGCCTCCACGCATTGACGAACCTCATCCAATAATTGCTACCGATGAACGATTCTATCCATACTTCAAGGTTCTTATCTTGACACTTAAAAAGAATCCCTTATCTTTCTTCATTAAAATTTCAAAAATTAATTTGCAGTCTATTTTTTTCTAGAATTGTATAGGTGCTATTGATGGATCCCATGTTCCTATTAGCATTACACCTGAGAGTGCCGCCCCATTTCGGAATAGAAAGGGCACCCTCAGCCAAAACATAATGATTGCATGTGACTTTGACTTGAAGATCACATTTATATCATGTGGCTGGGAGGGGTCAGCAACAAATGCTAGGGTTCTTCGGTCTGCCATTAACTCTGGATTTAAAGTACCTAATGGGAAGTTTTACCTCGTCGATGGTGGTTACGCACTATGTTTTTAAAGCGTCCCTAAGGCGACGCCTAGGCGTTGAAGCGCTCCCCCTCCGCTTTGGAAAATCGACCTCTTTGGGTGCCTAGGCATCCAAAGCGCCCGCCTAGGCGTTGCCTAGGCACCAAAGCGCCCCCCTCCCTAAGGCGGTAAGGCGTCGCCTTAAAAACATAGGTTACGCAAACACCACATCCTTCCTTGCACCATATGGGGTGTGAGGTATCACTTGAATGAATTTGTACATGGCCACCATCGTCCACAAAACCACAAAGAATTATACAATCTTCGGCACGCCGTGTTGAGAAATCATGTAGAAAAGACCCTAGGAGTTCTTAAGAAGCGATTCCCAATTCTCAATGTTGGGACACTACATTCAATTAGGAACCAAGCGAGGATTCCAGCAGCTACCGCTATCTTCAATAACATCATCAAAAAGCATGCCGATGATGAGGAATGGCTTGACAACCAACCAGATAACATACCTCTGGCTGATTTTGTCAATGTATCTAATGGCGATGATAACTACCAAGGGAACAACACCCAAGGCAACGCTTTGAGAGATGAAATTGCAATGCAAATGTGGAATGATTTCCAGCATAACTAACTCTTTGTAAGTTTGTGGATGTGATTGAATCTTTCTAATTCAACCGATTAATTGTCTTATTTTGTGTGTTAATTTGTTTTATCTAAACAGATATGTATGCAAAAGGATCTCCCAAATTCAACTTGGCGCAAGCTGCTGCCATACTAAAAAAGAAAGGTGTTCTTGGTGCTAAAAAGGATTCACCAAAGGTTACCAAAAGGAGTTCACCAAAAAGGTATTCTTGTTTCTCATCTTCGACTTGTTTTTCACTATAAGAACAGTAGCATTGTTGTACTAGCATGTTTCATGTCACAAGTATTTTCATGCATGTAGCCATTTGATCTGAATCTGAATTTGTCAAACACCATTCTTAGCCTTGTACTTTAATTGGCTTGTGTAGTTGTGAAATAAAGAGCACAATGGAGTTTAGGACTTGAAAAAGGTTTGGTGGAGATACTTCAGGAGCACGATACTCCTTACCACCAAGGACAAAATGGATGGAGCAAGGAAACTTGGAACTTGATGGTGACAAAATTCCATGCCAAACATAAACAAGCGAAGTTCTCGAAGCTTCAAATTCAAGATAAGGAGAAGGATCTCAAAAGGGAATACAGGATGCTAAAAGAAGCTCGAAAGCAAAGCGGTGTTGGCTGGGAAGACAAAAGATGCATGATAGAAGCCGACACCGACCTTTGGGACAATCTGCTTATTGTAAGTTATTTAATTCCACCTTTTGATATGGCTACAATTTGTACCATGTTAATACTAATATATTATTCTGGTTCTTTATAGTCATATCCAAATATTGGGAAATTCTAGAAGAAATCTTTTCCTCACTTTGACTTGCTAGGAGAACTGTACGACGGTAAGTTTACCAACTTCTGTTGCTACCTCTCACTTGGTTGCCTCTTGCTTGGTTACTTACATGCATTTTGCAGGGCATACATCCGAGGGTACCTATAATTTCACATCCATTGGACAACCATCACAAATTGGTGAAGGCTTTGAAGATGAAAGAGAGGTCGAGGAAGTAAAAGAAACCGATGACTTGGAGATGATGAATCAATTGCAAAGTGATGATGACGACTTGCAAATTCTGGATCAAATGGATGCTGCTCATAGGAAGGAGGATGTCGATCCAATCGAAGAAGGGGGTCGTACCATGGCTGGTTCAGGAAAGATGCCCCAAAAGAAGCCCAAGAAGAAGAAGCCCAAGAACAGTGGAGATGTGATTGCTGGAGCATTAGAGAAGTACATAGAGCTGAAGAAAAGGCAAGTAGATGATGAAGCTACATACTTGGACAATGAAAGGGCAGAGGCAACAAAATTAGATGACTTGTCTATCACCAAATGCATGGATGTGCTCAAAACAATGGAGGATGTCACCCGCGCAGAGAAGATCAAGGTGTTCAATGTCTTCAAGGATGCTGCAAACCGTGAAATTTTCATAAATGCCGCTGATGATGATAAAGAGACCACTGTTATGTGGCTCCGGAGTCAAATGTTCCCATGAGGTATGTTCAAGATTTGAGCTCTTAGTTGTTCCCACTTTGGTTGAGTTAGTTGGTAAGCTAGAGTTCAATTTGATATCTCGTTGCAACTTGAAGCACTGCAAAGTAGAACTAAATAATGCTTCTGCCCCTTTTTCTCAGAAACTTCTCTGGAATATATCTCGGATAGTTGACCGATCTTCGCATGTACACTGAAGTTCCTATGGTCCATAACACTTGTAGTAGTATTTTTTTCCTCTTTTTTCATGTGGGCTCAAGATCGTTGCTTTTTTGTAGAGTTATTTTGAGTCTTGGCTGCCACCTCCAAGAACCAGATAGTAGGAAAGGAAAGAGCTGCCACCCACAGAAGCTAGTTGTGTTGGAATTATTTAAGGACCTGCTACTCTGTTCATGAAGTGTGCAATTCCTAATATATTTGCACTATTTTGTAATATTCGTATTCTTCATTATTGTCCATTTGATAGCAAGATGCTAGTTGTGATGGATTGTGTATGGGTTTTAGCAAGTTTTTCTTGCTATGATACTGTTTAAGCTATAAAAGTTGAATTTTGTTTTGCACCATCTTATCCCAGCCAACGGATGCAAAAATATTAGATTTTTAATTTTCATCATCTTATCAGGATGTTTTTACTGCTCTGCCAGCCAGTGTTGTACCAAACATAGGGAATTATGGGGGTGGGAATTATTGGGGAATTGAGGGGATTTGGTGGAGGGGAGGGGATCACCAAATCCCCTCTAATCCCCTAGCCCATGGGGGGTGTAAAAACACAAGTGCCGAACAAGGCCTAAGAGAAATGATGGACAGAAAGATTAAGGACGCTGATAACGCCCACACGTGTGATGAGAGCAACATCCGTCCACACGTCCTATACACACATATTGTGCCATGTCACCGCATGCATGCGTGTGAGAATCTTTTTGGATTTCCAGTTTTTAAAATGTTTTATCGCTTAAATGAAAAATCTGATTGAATATCTGTTTTTACCATTAAATCCATCGCGGTGAGATTTTCGAAACTAGATCTCATATCAATATGTTTCGACGGCTTTTTGGGGGTTCAAAGTTGCCATGTCTATTGCACATGAATTGCCATGATATGTACACTAAAGTTGCCATGACATATTTTAGCTATTTTTTCTTCTACCTTTAAAAGT
This sequence comes from Triticum aestivum, assembly GCF_018294505.1. Taxonomy (NCBI): domain Eukaryota; kingdom Viridiplantae; phylum Streptophyta; class Magnoliopsida; order Poales; family Poaceae; genus Triticum; species Triticum aestivum. The sequence goes on from NC_057797.1 coordinate 144,533,484, forward strand.
AAATTTTGACATATTATAAAACGGAGAATTAAGAAACTAGACTTGCCATGAACCATAAAATTTCCATGGTGAATTACTTAAATTTGTTATGATACATGCACTTAAATTTATCATGGTCCATACAAAAAATAATTTCTATGGTCAAAGTACTGGAATAGCCATGATCTATAAACTAAAATTGCCATGATCTATAAACTAAATTTTCCACGATGGATTACTAAAAATTGCCATGATCCATGCATTAAATTTGCTGTGGTTAATTACTAAAAATTGGCATGGCCAATTAACAAAAATTGTCGTTAAAAGTAGTTGAAAATACAAAGGTAGCTTTAAATCTAGAAAAGGTAGATAAAACATGTCATGGCAACTTTAGTGTAAACACTATGTCAACTACTGTGTAAACATCATGACAACTTTTGGCCAAAAGTAAATTTTGTCGAAACATATCAACATGGTATCTAGTTTTGAAGATCTCGTCGAGACAACTTGAATGGTGAAACAGATTTTTTAATTGGATTTTTAATTAGGAGATAAAACATTTTTAATCCGAAAACCAAAAAGATTCCTGCTAATGTCATATGTTTTGACGAGGCAAAAATGGATGGTAATGGAGGTGTTTGAGCCATGTTACTTCGTGCCATACGTGTGGGCGTTAACATTTCCAAAGATTAATCTTAGTCAGTCCAATTATCTGAGTAATTAATAATGCTTCTCTTTTCTTAACAAAAAAGATAACTTTATTACCACATGGCATGTGTGGTCAGCTATCTTATGCTAAGTTAAGACAAGTAGCAGACTAAGGCATAGCCTAGTGGTGGGAAGGGGCTGATGCCTTCCCACTCACCCAGGTTCAAGGCATGATACTTGTAATTTGGGTTTGTTGCACCAATTATACTGTAGGGATTCCCTTACAGTCTTTATGTCAAAAAAAGTTAAGATAAGTATTTCTGGAAAAAGATAACTTTACTAAATAAGAACAACAATTATCTCCATTTGAGGCTCCTCAAACCATGCAAGCCCTAGAAAACCTAGCTACCCTCGCAAGTTCATGGCCGATCCTATTTGCTTCTTAAGTGCAATGTTTGAAATTAGTGAGAGGGCTCTTTGTGATGCCAATGGCCTTCAAATTATCTTAGTTAATAATGGAGGGACTAAAAATTAGTCGACTGATTTCTATCCAAGTCTTAGTCGACGCCTCCATTGAATATTTTTTATGCTAACTGCTTGTCTGGATTAAATCGGCCTGTTAGGATGATGTGTCCAGCCTGTTTCTTTTTTGTTTGTTTGTTGGGATGTGGTTAGAAATAGATCGTGCAAACCGCAAAGAGGAAGTGTGTTGTCTTGTTTTTTCTCATTTTTTCTACTAGACCAGCATGGGTGTCCTCCACGCTCAGTGTCTTCCCCTATATCTTTTAGCATGTCATGTCAATGCACACTCTTAATTTTTCTTCATGTTTTTTTACCTCCATGTTGTATGTCAAGGTTTTCTCATATAAGATTTGGTTATACGATAAACCGTTCAATCTATGCACTAAGATTGGTGCAAATTTGTGTTGCATTTCCTTTTTCCGATTGCAACATTGTTTATATTTTTTTTCAAAATGGCTTGAGCCAATTCATTTTGGATTTCAAGGATAGTTTTCCTTTTGAATTTTATTTTTGTTGCTTCTTTTGAAATTATTATTTATTTCCATTCTTCTCATTCTTTTCTTGTTCTCTTTTCTCTCATAATTCTTTCTTTGAAGTACGTTTGTGTGTTTTTTCATTTTTATTTTTATATTTTATTAATTCTTAACTGTTCACATTTATTTTTGTCATTTTTCAAATCATACTATCAGCTACATGTACATCCATCCACATGTGACTGCACACATCGTATTGGCGTGTAACTATGTTTTTATTTTTTATTTTTTTGGACAAGGAACTATGTTTTTGTTTATTTTTAAATTTTTAGCCTCAAAGGAAATATTGATTGTATGTAGCAAGTTTGCTTATCCATGCATAACTACACACGTCTTACTCCACATGCAATTGGTGAAGGACTGGCTTTTGCGTATATTTCCTCCTTTTTTATGGGGAGAAGGGGGCAGTTGCAGCTCCGACACTAGGCTTGCAACTGCAAGTGTTAGTGGGCAGTGGGGAGAGGCGGGGGTAACACTAGGCATGCAGTTGCAAGTGTTGCCCTTGACTGAAACTGCATGCTCACACACCCCGAATGCAATTGACCTTTGTTTTGTAAGTGGGCTATTGAAGAGGGGGTGAGTTGCATGTCCAATACTAGGCATGCAACTACAAGTGTCACCCCCCCGACTGAATGTCTCCCTCTCGACTGCAACTAGCCTTGTGTTTTAGTCGGAGGGTGGTGGGAGAAGGGGGAAGTTGCATGTCCGACAATAGGCCTGCAATTGCAAGTGTCGCCCTCGAGTGCAACTGCATGTACATACATCCGACCGCAACAGACCTTTTCTTATGGTGGGCAGCGAGAGAGGGGTCGGTAGTTAGATGTCTGGCATTAGGCTTGCAACTGCAAGTGTCGCCCTCGGCTGCAACTGCATGCCTACACACTTGACTGCAACTGACCGTTTTTTTAAGTAAGCGATGAGAGAGGTGGGCAATTGCATGTCCAACACTAGGCATGCAACTGCAAGTGTCACCCTGACTGCAATTTCATGTCTCCCAAAATGGCTGCAACTACAAGTGCCACCCTCAAATGCAATTGCATGCCTCCGTCCTGATTGCAATTGGCCATGTGTCTCGTTTGAGGGCGGAGGGAGAGAGGGGAAGTTGCATGCCAGACACTAGGCTTGTAACTCAAGTCTTGCCTTCAACTACAACTGCATGTCAACACACCCAACCGCACCCAACCTTTTTGTTTGGTCGGTGGGCAGCGTGAGAGGGGGGCAGTTGTATGCCTGACACTAGGCTTGCAACTCCACGTGCTGCCCTCGACTGCAATTGCACGCCTCCCTCCCAACTGCAAATGTCCTTTATGTTTTTGTCGGAGAGCGATGGGGAGAGGAGGGGGTAGTTGCATGCCCGACACTACGCATGCAACTGCAAGTGTTGCCTCAGACTGCAACTGCATGTCTTAAACGAGACTGCAACTCTGTGGTATTTTGTCGGGGAGGGAGAAGTTGCATGTCCGACACTTGGCATGCAACTGCATGTGTCGCCCACGACTGCAACTCCTGGTGTTTTTGTTGGGGAACATAGTAATTTCAAAAAAAATTCCTACGCACACACAAGGTCATGGTGATGCATAGCAACGAGAGGGGAGAGTGTTGTCTACGTACCCACGCAGACCGACTGCAGAAGCGTTGACACAACGTAGAGGAAGTAGTCGTACGTCTTCCCGATCCGACAGATCCAAGCACCGTTACTCCGGCACCTCCGAGTTCTTAACACACGTACAGCTCGATGACGATCCCCGGGCTCTGATCCAGCAAAGCGTCGGGGAGGAGTTCCGTCAGCACGACGGCGTGGTGACGATCTTGATGTTCTACCGTCGCAGGGCTTCGCCTAAGCACCGCTACAATATGATCGAGGTGGAATATGGTGGCAGGGGGCACCGCACACGGCTAAGGAACGATCTCAAGGATCAACTTGTGTGTCCTTTGGGGTGCCCTGCCTCCATATATAAAGGACTAGAGGTGGGGAGGCTGGCCGACCAAGGGAGGGCGCGCCAGGAGAGTCCTACTCCCTCTGGGAGTAGGATTCCCCCCCCCAATCCTAGTTGGAATAGGATTCCTTGAGGGGGGAAAGAGAGAGAGGGGGGCCGGCCACCTCTCCTTGTACTGATAGGACTAGGGGAGGGGGAGGCGCACAGCCGTCCTTGGGCTGCCCCTTTCTCCTTTCCACTAAAGCCCACTAAGGCCCATATAGCTCCCGGGGGGTTCAGGTAATCTCCCGGTACTCCGGTAAAATCCCAATTTCACCCGGAACACTTCCGATATCCAAACATAGGCTTCCAATATATCAATCTTTATGTCTCGACCATTTCGAGACTCCTCGTCATGTCCATGATCACATCCGGGACTCCGAACAATCTTCGGTACATCAAAATGCATAAACTCATAATAACTGTCATCGTAACGTTAAGCGTGCGGACCCTACGGTTCGAGAACAATGTAGACATGACCGAGACACGTCTCCGGTCAATAACCAATAGCGGGACCTGGATGCCCATATTGGCTCCTACATATTCTACAAAGATCTTTATCGGTCAGACCGCATAACAACATACGTTGTTCCCTTTGTCATCGGTATGTTACTTGCCCGAGATTCGATCGTCGGTATCCAATACCTAGTTCAATCTCGTTACTGGCAATCCTCTTTACTCGTTCTGTAATACATCATCCCGCAACTAACTCATTAGTTGCAATGCTTGCAAGGCTTATGTGATGTGCATTACCGAGAGGGCCCAGAGATACCTCTCCGACAATCGGAGTGACAAATCCTATTCTCAAAATACGCCAACCCAACATCTACCATTGGAGACACCTGTAGAGATCCTTTATAATCACCCAGTTACGTTGTGACGTTTGGTAGCACATAAAGTGTTCCTCCGGTAAACGGGAGTTGCATAATCTCATAGTCATAGGAACATGTATAAGTTATGAAGAAAGCAATAGCAACATACTAAACGATCGGGTGCTAAGCTAATGGAATGGGTCATGTCAATCAGATCATTCCACTAATGATGTGACCTCGTTAATCAAATAACAACACTTTGTTCATGGTTAGGAAACATAACCATCTTTGATTAATGAGCTAGTCAAGTAGAGGCATACTAGTGACACTAAGTTTGTCTATGTATTCACACATGTATTATGTTTCCGGTTAATACAATTCTAGCATGAATAATAAACATTTATCATGATATAAGGAAATAAATAATAACTTTATTATTGCCTCTAGGGCATATTTCCTTCAGTCTCCCACTTGCACTAGAGTCAATAATCTAGTTCACATCGCCATGTGATTTAACAGCAATAGTTCACATCACCATGTGATTATCACCCATAGTTCACATCGATATGTGATCAACACCCAAAGGGTTTACTAGAGTCAGTAATCTAGTTCACATCGCTATGCGATTAACACCCAAAGAGTATTAAGGTGTGATCATGTTTTGCTTGTGAGATAATTTTAGTCAACGGGTCTGTCATATTCAGATCCGTAAGTATTTTGCAAATTTCTTTGTCAACAATGCTCTGCACGAAGCTACTCTAGCTTATTGCTCCCTCTTTCAATATGTATCTAGATCGAGACTTAGAGTCATCCAGATCTGTGTCAAAACTTGCATCGACGTAACTTTTTACGACGAACCTTTTTGTCACCTCCATAATTGAGAAATATTTCCTTATTCCACTAAGGATAATTTTGATCGCTGTCCAGTGATCTACTCTTAGATCACTATTGTACTCCCTTGCTTAACACAGTGTAGGGTATACAATAGATCTGGTACACATCATGGCATACTTTATAGAACCTATGGCTGAGGCATAGGGAATGACTTTCATTCTATTTCTATCTTCTGCCGTGGTCGGGCTTTGAGTCTTACTCAATTTCACACCTTGCAACACAGGCAAGAACTCTTTGTTTGACTGTTCCAATTTGAACTACTTCAAAATCTTGTCAAGGTATGTACTCATTGAAAAACTTATCAAGCGTCTTGATCTATCTCTATAGATCTTGATGCTCAATATGTAAGCAGCTTCACCGAGGTCTTTCTTTGAAAAACTTCTTTAAAAATACTCCTTTATGCTTTGCAGAATAATTCTACATTATTTACGATCAACAATATGTCATACACATATACTTATCAGAAATGCTGTAGTGCTCCCACTCACTTTCTTGTAAATACAGGCTTCACCGCAAGTCTGTATAAAACTATATGCTTTGATCAACTTATCAAAGCGTATATTCCAACTCCGAGATGCTTACACTAGTCCATAGATGGATCGCTGGAGTTTGCACATTTTGTTAGTACCTTTAAGATTGACAAAACCTTCTGGTTGTATCATATACAACTCTTCTTTAATAAATCCATTAAGGAATGCAGTTTTGTTTATCCATTTGCCGGATTTCATAAAATGCGGCAATTGCTAACATGATTCGGACAGACTTAAGTATAGATACGAGTGAGAAACTCTCATCGTAGTCAACACCTTGAACTTGTCGAAAACCTTTTTGCGACAATTCTAGCTTTGTAGATAGTAACACTACTATCAGCGTCCGTCTTCCTCTTGAAGATCCATTTATTTTCTATGGCTCGCCGATCATCGGGCAAGTCCACCAAAGTCCATACTTTGTTCTCATACATGGATCCCATCTCAGATTTCATGGCCTCAAGCCATTTTGCGGAATCTGGGCTCATCATCGCTTCCTCATAGTTCGCAAGTTCGTCATGGTCTAGTAACATGACTTACAGAACAGGATTACCGTACCACTCTGGTGCGGATCTCACTCTGGTTTACCTACGAGATTTGGTAGTAACTTGATCTGAAGTTACATGATCATCATCATTAGCTTCCTCACTAATTGGTGTAGTAGTTACAAGAACAGATTTCTGTGATGAACTACCTTCCAATAAGGGAGAAGGTACAATTACCTTATCAAGTTTTCTACTTTCCTCCCACTCACTTCTTTCAAGAGAAACTCCTTCTCCAGAAAGTTTCCGAACTTAGCAACAAAAGTCTTGCCTTCGGATCTGTGATAGAAGGTGTATCCAATAGTTTCCTTTGGATATCCTATGAAGATTTACTTCTCCAATTTGGGTTCGAGCTTATCATGTTGAAACTTTTTCACATAAGCATCGCAGTCCCAAACCATAGTTCATATGGTGTCGTCTCAACGGATTTAGATGGTGCCCTATTTAACGTGAATGCAGCTGTCTCTAATGCATAACCCCAAAACGATAGTGGTAGATCGGTAAGAGACATCATAGATTGCACTATATCCAATAAAGTACGGTTATGACGTTCGGACACACCATTATGTTGTGGTGTTCCATGTGGCATGAGTTTGTGAAACTATTCCACATTGTTTTAATTGAAGACCAAACTCGTAACTCAAATATTTGTCTCCGCGATCAGATCGTAGAAACTTTATTTTCTTGTCATGATGATTTTCCACTTCACTCTGAAATTCTTTGAACTTTTCAAATGTTTCTGATTTATGTTTCATCAAGTAGATATACCCATATCTGCTCAAATCATCTATGAAGTTCAGAAAATAACGATACTTGCCGTGAGCCTTAACACTCATTGGACCGCATACATCAGTATGTATTATTTCCAATAAGTCAGTTGCTCGCTCCGAAGAACGGAGTCTTAGTCATCTTGCCCATGTGGCATGGTTCGCAAGCATCAAGTGATTCATAATCAAGTGATTCCAAAATCCCATCAGCATGGATTTTCTTCATGCGCTTTACACCAATATGACCTAAACGGCAGTGCTATAAATAAGTTGCACTATCATTATTAACTTTGCATCTTTTGGTTTCAATTTTATGATTATGTGTATCACTAAGATCGAGATCCAACGAACTATTTTCATTGGGTGTGTAACCATATAAGGTTTTATTCATGTAAACAGAACAACAATTTATTCTCTTACTTAAATGAATAACCGTATTACAATAAACATGATCAAATCATATTCATGCTCAACGCAAACACCAAATAACACTTATTCAGGTTCAACACTAATCCCGAAAGTATAGGGAGTGTGCGATGATGATCATATCAATCTTGGAACCACTTCCAACACACATCGTCACTTCACCCTTAACTAGTCTCTGCTTATTCTGCAACTCCCGTTTCGAGTTACTAATCTTAGCAACTGAACTAGTATCAAATACTGAGGGGTTGCTATAAACACTAGTAAAGTACACATCAATAACATGTATATCAAATATACATGTGTTCACTTTGCCATCCTTCTTATCTGCCAATCACTTGAGGTAGTTCCGCCTCCAGTGACCAGTCCCTTTGCAGTAGAAACACTTAGTCTCAGGCTTAGGACCAGACTTGGGCTTCTTCACTTGAGTAGCAACTTGCTTGCTGTTTTTCTTGAAGTTCCCCTTCTTCCCTCTGCCCTTTTCTTGAAACCAGCGGTCTTGTCTACCATCAACACTTGATGTTTTTCTCGATTTCTACCTTCGTCAATTTCCGCATTACGAAGAGCTTGGGAATCGTTTCCGTTATCCCTTGCATATCATAGTTCATCACGAAGTTCTACTAACTTGGTGATGGTGACTAGAGAATTCTGTCAATCACTATCTTATCTGGAAGATTAACTCCCACTTGATTCAAGCGATTGTAGTACTCAGACAATCTGGGCACATGCTCACTAGTTGAGCGATTCTCCTCCATCTTTTAGCTATAGAACTTGTTGGAGACTTCATATCTCTCAACTCGGGTATTTGCTTGAAATATTAACTTCAACTCCTGGAACATCTCATATGCTCCATGACGTTCAAAATGTCTTTGAAGTCCCGATTCAAAGCCATTAAGCATGGTGCACTAAACTATCAAGTAGTCATCATATTGAGCTAGCCAAACATTCATAACGTGTGCATCTGCTCCTGCAATAGGTCTGTCACCTAGCGGTGCATCAAGGACATAATTCTTCTGTGCAGCAATGAGGATAAACCTCAGATCACGGATCCAATCCGCATCTTTGCTACCAACATCTTTCAACACAATTTTCTCTAGGAACATATCAAAATAAACACAAGGAAGCAACAACGCGAGCTATTGATCTACAACATGATTTGCAAAATACTACCAGGACTAAGTTCATGATAAATTTAAGTTCAATTAATCATATTACTTAAGAACTCCCACTTAGATAGACATCCCTCTAATCCTCTAAGTGATCACGTGATCCAAATCAACTAAACCATGTCCGATCATCACATGAGATGGAGTAGTTTTCAATGGTGAACATCGTTATGTTGATCATATCTACTATATGATTCACGCTCGACCTTTCGGTCTCCGTGTTCCGAGGCCATATCTGCATATGCTAGGCTCGTCAAGTATAACCCAAGTATTCTGCGTGTGCAAATACTGGCTTGCACCCGTTGTAGATGGACGTAGAGCTTATCACACCTGATCATCACGTGGTGTCTGGGCACGACGAACTTTGGCAACGGTGCATACTCAGGGAGAACACTTCTTGATAATTTAGTGAGAGATCATCTTATAATGCTACCGTCAATCAAAGCAAGATAAGATGCATAAAAGATAAACATCACATGCAATCAATATAAGTGATATGATATGGCCATCATCATCTCGTGCCTGTGATCTCCATCTCCGAAGCACCGTCATGATCACCATCATCACCGGCGCGACACATTGATCTCCATCGTAGCATCGTTGTCGTCTCGCCAATCTTATGCTTCCACGACTATCGCTACCGCTTAGTGATAAAGTAAAGCATTACATCGTGATTGCATTGCATACAATAAAGCGACAACCATATGGCTCCTGCCAGTTGCCGATAACTCGGTTACAAAACATGATCATCTCATACAATAAAATTCATCATCATGCCTTGACCATATCACATCACAACATGCCCTGCAAAAACAAGTTAGACGTCCTCTACTTTGTTGTTGCAAGTTTTACGTGGCTGCTACGGGCTTAAGCAAGAACCAATCTCACCTACGCATCAAAACCACAACGATAGTTTGTCAATTTGACTCTGTTTTAACCTTTGCAAGGACCGGGCGTAGCCATACTCGGTTCAACTAAAGTTGGAGAGACAGTCGCCCGCAAGCCACCTATGTGCAAAGCACGTCGGGGGAACCGGTCTCGCGTAAGCGTACACGTAATGTTGGTCCGGGTCGTCTCGTCCAACAATACCGCTGAACCAAAGTATGACATGCTGGTAGGCAGTATGACTTATATCGCCCACAACTCACTTGTGTTCTACTCGTGCATATAACATCAAACCATAAAACCTAGGCTCTGATACCACTGTTGGGGAACGTAGTAATTTCAAAAAAAAAATCCTACGCACACGCAAGATCATGGTGATGCATAGCAACGAGAGGGGAGAGTGTTGTTTACGTACCCACGCAGACCGACTATGGAAGCGTTGACGCAACATAGAGGAAGTAGTTGTACGTCTTCCCGATCCGACCGATCCAAGCACCGTTACTCCGGCACCTCCGAGTTCTTAACACACGTACAGCTCGATGACGATCCCTGGGCTCTGATCCAGCAAAGCGTCGGGGAGGAGTTCCGTCAGCACGATGGTGTGGTGACGATCTTGATGTTCTACCGTCGCAGGGCTTCGCCTAAGCACCGCTACAATATGATCAAGGTGGAATATGGTGGCAGGGGGCACCGCACACGGCTAAGGAACGATCTCAAGGATCAACTTGTGTGTCTTTTGGGGTGCCCTGCCTCCGTATATAAAGGACTAGAGGGGGGAGGCTGGCCGGCCAAGGGAGGGCGTGCCAGGAGAGTGCTACTCCCTCTGGGAGTAGGATTCCCCCCCAATCCTAGTTGGAATAGGATTCCTTGAGGGGGGAAAGAGAGAGAGGGGGGCCGGCCACCTCTCCTTGTACTGATAGGACTAGGGGAGGGGGAGGCGCACAGCCCTCCTTGGGCTGCCCCTTTCTCCTTTCCACTAAAGCCCACTAAGGCCCATATAGCTCCCGGGGGGTTCAGGTAATCTCCCGGTACTCCGGTAAAATCCCAATTTCACCCGGAACACTTCCGATATCCAAACATAGGCTTCCAATATATCAATCTTTATGTCTCGACCATTTCGAGACTCCTCGTCATGTCCATGATCACATTTGGGACTCCGAACAATCTTCGGTACATCAAAATGCATAAACTCATAATAACTATCATCGTAACGTTAAGCGTGCGGACCCTACGGTTCGAGAACAATGTAGACATGACCGAGACACGTCTCCGGTCAATAACCAATAGCGGGACCTGGATGCCCATATTGGCTCCTACATATTCTACGAAGATCTTTATCGGTCAGACCGCATAACAGCATACGTTGTTCCCTTTGTCATCGGTATGTTACTTGCCCGAGATTCGATCGTCGGTATCCAACCAATACCTAGTTCAATCTCGTTACTGGCAAGTCTCTTTACTCGTTCTGTAATACATCATCCCGCAACTAACTCATTAGTTGCAATGCTTGCAAGGCTTATGTGATGTGCATTACCGAGAGGGCCCAGAGATACCTCTCCGACAATCGGAGTGACAAATCCTATTCTCAAAATACGCCAACCCAACATCTACCATTGGAGACACCTGTAGAGCTCCTTTATAATCACCCAGTTACGTTGTGACGTTTGGTAGCACACAAAGTGTTCCTCCGGTAAACGGGAGTTGCATAATCTCATAGTCATAGGAACATGTATAAGTTATGAAGAAAGCAATAGCAACATACTAAACAATCGGGTGCTAAGCTAGTGGAATGGGTCATGTCAATCAGATCATTCCACTAATGATGTGACCTCGTTAATCAAATAACAACACTTTGTTCATGGTTAGGAAACATAACCATCTTTGATTAATGAGCTAGTCAAGTAGAGGCATACTAGTGACACTAAGTTTGTCTATGTATTCACACATGTATTATGTTTCCGGTTAATACAATTCTAGCATGAATAATAAACATTTATCATGATATAAGGAAATAAAAAATAACTTTATTATTGCCTCTAGGGCATATTTCCTTCAGTTTTTGTCGGGAGATGGACAATTGCATGTGTGCCACTAGACCTGCATCTGAAAGTGTCACCTCGGGCTACTACTGCATACCGCCATGATGCCCGATGACTGAGGCTTCTTTCTAAGTCTCAATCAACCAAGCCGTATCCACATCCTATTATTAAATTTGTTTTATATTTTGTATTATACTATTTTTGTTTTTATCTAAAAAGAGATGTTTGGAATTTTTTAAAAGCATGCCACACAAACCTAGTTGCATGTCCGCATCGCATGTGAAACAACATATGATGAGCTCTCTTATTTTTGTTAGTACCATTTTTCAATTTGTGGATGATAGAGAAATTACAAACAGACGAGTAAAACAATGCCCCACTCAACCCAATCAAATAAAGAAAATGCAAGCTAAAACCAGCGTTAACTAACATTGAATATTTTTCTAATGGCATGATGCATATTTTTAAATAATTTAAAACATTTTCTAATGACACATTAGATATTTTTCCAATACACAATGAGTATTTATGAAAATGCATGAAAAAATATTGACTAATGTTTACAATTTTTAGAAACAAAATGTGAAAATGTAAATAAAAATGAAAAATAAATCCAAACAAAACGAAAGAAATAGCATGTTAAGAAAACTGTAGGAACAACAGCTAATATAGCTGGCTGGTGTACCACACAGCTAATATACTCGAACAATAGCTAAAAGTTTCAGAAAAAAATGCTCAAACAATAGCTAAAGATTACTAAGTTAGTGATAGTCTAGCTAAGTTTGCTTGTCTAGAAGATAGAACCATGACTTGGATAGGTTCGGGGCCTTTAGAGGCATTGAAGTTTGCAGTGATTGATTGTATGGACCTTGTGATTGAGTAATACATTATTTCACTCACAAAAAAGAGCAGCAGCACCGAACAAAAAAAACTGCCCAAAACATCTCGCCCAACACAACTTGATAAATGCACAGACCAAAGACAAAAAAAGGGGCCAGCCCAAAAAGCCACAAGATGCAACGACGGAGATATAGTTGGGAGCAACTAGTTAACGAGCGCTCCTTCGGGAGCCTAGCAACGATCAGCGCCATTTGGCGCGCTCTCAGCCATTCGCCATGTGTCGCGCTCTGGACGCTTTGTTTGGATTTTATTTTATTTTTTCATGTGCATTTTCTGTTTTTTAAACGGTTTTCTCTGGGGTTTTCGACGTTTTGGTTATTCCCCAGTCTTCCTTAACTTTTCGATCAAAAAAAATTTTGGAAAAAAAATTTGCACGAAAAAATGCATTTTTTTTCTTTCGCGAAAGTCACGGGTTTTTTCGGAGAGAGGCACGGTTGTGCTTTAGCAAGAGTCACGGCCGTGCCTTTTGGAAACAAAAAAACACGTTTTTTTCCTTTCGTGAGAGTCACGGTTTTACTTCCGCGAGAGGCACGATTGTGCTTTCGCGAGAGTCACGGCCGTGCCATCAAAAAGGGGAAAACAAAACACGTTTTCTGTTTTTTTTCTTTCGCGGGAGTCATGGTTTTGCTTTCGCGAGAGGCACGGTTGTGCTTACGCGAGAGTCACGGCCGTGCCTCTCGGAAATGAAAAAAACGCGTTTTCTATTTTTTTTTCTTCCACGAGAGTCAGGTTTTGCTTCCGCGAGAGGCACGGGTGTGATTTCGTGAGAGGCACGGGCGTGCCTCTTTCGGAAAAAGGAAAAAAACCGTGCTCCCAATTTCGTTTTTTCGTTCGTTTTTTTCGTGAAAAAAAGTTCGTCATAACCTATCAACATGAGATCTAGTTTTGAATCTCGACGCAAGGAATTCAATGGTAAAAACGGTTCGAGATTTGGATGCACGGTTTAAAAGATAAAACATTTTGATAAACGGATCTATGAAAAAAGGGAAAACTCCTAGGTTGCGACAAGTGGCGCGCTGCATGTGTGCCACTTATCACGACCTGGAAAAATGAAGTGTTCTTTGCAACGAGTACTTCTTAATTAGTGATTTCGGATATAGTTTGGACGTAAACGAAAAAAATAAACAGGTGACATCAGCCGACTTAGACTTCACGAAGTCTAAGTCGACCGAGTCATAGAGAAACCCAGTTAATAATGCTGACTCTTCATGATACCTGCTAATTCTTGCTCACGTCAATTTTTGCTGTATTTATTTATCGGGATTGCTAAAACTCAGCTAGCTGAGATTTATTTTGGTCTCATTCACTTTGTCAGCCGTTGGATTACAAGCGCAGTTATTCGTGCGAGATGAGCGAACCGGCTGTTCGTGTCGTCGTACAAGCAGTGCAGGCCGGTGGCCCATGTAGGGAGCGCTGGAGCAGCCTTTTTAGGTGGCTTTTTTTTCTTTTTATATTCAAAAGCTAAGCTTGTTTCTCTATCCGATGCCACCAAGCATCACTGTCACATTTGTATCCCTCTGTTTCTTGTCTTCAGCAGCGGTTGTTTCTTTTTTTCCTGAGAGATCCTTTTCCATTGTTTGAACGTATACAATTTTTAGTACTTCATTTTATGTAAAATAATTGTTGTAGATTTTTCAAAAAAAGAAGATTTTTTGTATAATTATTAATAGTTGTTTTACCGGTTGCAGTTGCATGTCTACTACTAGACATGCAACTGTATGTGTTGTAACCCGATTGAAACTGGGGTCGGAAGGAGGTTTGTTGGGCTAGTTGCATGTCCATCACTAGAGTTGCAACTGCAAACATTGTAGTCTGACTGCAACTACAGCTGTGTCCAGGTTGTTTTTTCTCAATACAATGTTTTTTTTTCCTTTTTATGATTTCTATTTCTTCTTTTGTATAGAAAGTGGGAAAGAGTAGTGAGACGAAAGGGCCCAACTTTTTAATCATTTCATTTTCTTTCTTTGTTTTTAAAACTTTTACTCATATATTCTGTCGTCCGCGTGTAACTGCACACACAACCAAACCATGCACAATTTGCAAGAGACATAATACACACAACCTTTCTACTGTCCAACTAGTTTCAGTTATAGTTTCGTTGTTTGTACTTTTATTTCTTCCTTTCTATTTGGAAATATAGATTTTTTTAGTTTTTTTTGAAATTTTTATTGTTTTAAAGGTTGTGTGTGTACGCTGGCGAAGTCTTTCTTTTCAATTTTTTTATTTTGTTATAGTTGCAACTGCCCCAACCCGGGCGCAAGCGCAACTCAGCACACCGTAGCACAACAGTAAGACCTACGGCAACCGGGGGGTAGGAGGGAGGGTGTCAACGCCGGCGAAGTCTTTTTCAATTTTCTTTTGTTGTATTTGAAACCGACCCAGCCCGAGTGCAACTACAACTCAAGAGTACGGTCGTGGGTTGTTTTTTTGGGTGGGGGGTGGTGGGGGTTGATTGTAGTTGCACCCGTACCCCCTTAGTTGTGTGCTCGTACTCTTGTTGGGTCTTATTCGTGGCCCCCAATTACAAGTTGACCATCAACTCGCAACTGCGGGGATGTGTGTTGTGTGTGTGTGTGTGTCGAGGATCCCCAATTGCATGTCGATAACCGACTTGCAACTAGGAGTGTTGTGTGTGTTTGTCTATTTTTCAAGGGGTCCCTAGTTGCATGTCAAGCATCGACTCGCAACTAGGGTGCCAAGTTGCATGTCGATAATCGACTCGCAACTGGGGTGTGTGTGTTATTTTTATCAAAGTGTCCCCAGTTGAATGTCAAGCATCGACTCGCAACTAGGGGTGTATGTGTGTGTATTTGTTGAGAACCCCTAGTTGAAAGTTGACCACCGACTCGCAACTAGGAGGGTACATACGTGTGTGTGTGTGTTTGTTTTGTCATGGGTCCCTAGTTGCATGTCAATAATCAACTCACAACTAGAAGTGCGTGCGTGTGTGTGTATTTTTGTCAAGGGGCCCCCAATTGCATCTCAACCACCGACTTGTAACTAGGGGGTGTGTGTGTTGAGGACCCCTAGTTGCAAGTTGTCCATCGACTCGCAACTAAGGGATGTGTGCGCGCGCGTGTGTGTGTGTGTTTTATTTGTGGCCCCCAGTTGCAAGTTGACCATCGACTCGCAACTAGGAGGGTACGTGTGTGTCTGTGTGTGTGTGTGTTTTATTTGTGGCCCCCAGTTGCAAGTTGACCATCAACTCGCAACTATGGGGATGTGTGTGTGTGTGTGTGTGTGTGTTGAGGGTCCCCAATTGCATGTTGATAACCAACTTGCAACTAGGAGTGTTGTGTGTGTGTCTATTTGTCAAGGGGTCCTTAGTTGCATGTCAAGCATCGACTTGCAACTAGGGTCCCAAGTTGCATGTTGATAATCGACTCGCAACTGGGGTGTGTGTGTGTACGTGTGTGTTATTTTTATCAAAGTATCCGCAGTTGAATGTCAACCATCGACTCACAACTAAGGATGTGTGTGTGTGTGTATTTGTTGAGAACCCCCAGTTGCAAGTTGACCAACGACTCGCAACTAGGGGGGTACATGTGTGTGTGTGTGTGTTTTATTCGTGGCCCCCAGTTGCAAGTTGACCATCAACTCACAACTACGGGGATGTGTGTTGTGTTTGTGTGTCGAGGGTCCCCAATTGCACGTCGATAACCGACTTGCAACTAGGAGTGTTGTGTGTGTTTGTCTATTTGTCAAGGGGTCCCTAGTTTCATGTCAAGCATCGACTCGCAACTAGGGTCCCAAGTTGCATGTCGATAATCGACTCGCAACTGGGATGTGTGTGTGTTATTTTTATCAAAGTGTCCCCAGTTGAATGTCAACCATCGACTTGCAACTAGGGTGTGTGTGTGTGTGTGTGTGTATTTGTTGCGAACCCCCAATTGCCAGTTGACCATCGACTCGCAACTAGGGGGTATGTGTGTGTGTGTGTTTTATTCGTGGCCCCTAGTTACAAGTTGACCATCAACTCGCAACTACGTGAATGTGTTGTGTGTGTGTGTGTGTGTGTCGAGGGTCCGTAATTGCACGTCGATAACCGACTTGCAACTAGGAGTGTTGTGTGTGTGTTTGTCTATTTGTCAAGGGGTCCCTAGTTGCATGTCAAGCATCGACTCGCAATTAGGAGATGTGTGTTTGGTGAGGATCCCTAATTGCAAGTTGCCCATCGACTCGCAACTAGGTGTGTGTGTGTGTGTGTGTGTTTTATTCGTGGCCCTCAGTTGCAAGTTGACCATCAACTCGCAACTAAGGGGTTGTGTGTCTATTGAGGACCCTTAGTTGCAAGTTGTCCATCGACTCGCAATTAGGGGGTGCTGTGTGTGTGTGTGTGTGTGTGTTTGTTTTATTCGTGTCCCCTAGTTGCAAGTTGACCATCAACTCGCAACTAGGGGTCTTGTGTGTGTGTGTGTGTGTTTTGTTGTGGCCCCCGGTTGCAACCCGCTCATCGAGTCGCAACTAAGGATGTGTGTGTTTGTGGAGGGTGTGTGTTTTGTTGTGGGCCCCAGTTGCACCCCGCTCGTCGACTCGCAACTAAGGATGTGTGTGTGTGTGTGTGTGTGTTTGTAGAGGGTCACTAGTTGCATGTTGATAACTGACTCATAACTAAAGGTGTGTGTGTGTGTCTTTTTGTCAAGGGTCCCCAGTTGCATGTTGACCATCAAACTCGCAACTAGCAGGTGTGTGTTTGTTGAGAACCCCCAGTTGCAAATTGACCATCAACTCGCAACTAGGGATATGTGTGTGTGTGTGTGCATGTTTTGTGTGTGTGTGTCTTTTTCTCAAGGGGTCCCCAGTTGCATGTCAAGCATCGACTCACAACTAGGGGGTGTGTGTGTTTGTTGAGGACCCTCAGTCGCAAGTTGATCATCAATTCACAACTAAGGGATGTGTGTGTGTTGAGGGTCCCTAATTGCTTGTCGATAAACGACTTGCACTAGAGGTGTGTGTGTGTCTTTTTCTCAAGGGGTCCCTAGTTGCATGTCAAGCATCGACTCACAACTAGAGAGGTGTGTGTTTGTTGAGGACTCCCAGTTGCGAGTCGATGGGCAACTTGCAACTAGGGGTGTGTGTGTGTTTTGTTGAGGGTCTCCAGTTGTAAGTTGTCCATCGACTCGCAACTAGGGGTGTGTGTGTGTTGTTGACAAGAGTTGACAAAACCCGGGCACATGCAACTGAGACCCCTTGAGAAAACACCCGTACTCATCATACTCAGTCGTACAACTACAACTCATCATACTCAGGTGCAACTGCAAGAGGTATGAGGCACCCACAACTGAGTTGGGAGAGGGTTGTCGGTGATTATCGACGGTTTTGATCTTAGCATCGCATAGGTGTGGTTTCTATAATTTTCCTTGACAGTCGGTGCATACAAGCACTTTTTATTTTGGCCCTTTTTTGTGTTTTATCGCTCGGAACACACAAACCAACTCTGGTATTTCCCGCATGAAAACACATAATGTTTTTGAATATATATATATATATATATATATATATATATATGTGTGTGTGTGTGTGTGTGTGTGTGTATGTATGTATATATATATGACGACCATATGGGACACCTAGGTGCCCAGGCTCCTTACCTCGTAACCATTGGATCTTAGATTGTTCCAACAGATATGGATATTAGACACCTTCCATATAAGCTTATGGACGTAATTGGTAAGTGCCAATAAATGTATGATTTAGGTGCATTAATATCATGCGCTGTGATAAACGTAATTGTTTCTCTTCATTTATTTCCTTGTACAAAGAATGGAACTCGTTTGAACGTATATACATACAACCGTATTCCTTTCTGTGGATACAGTATGTATGCATGTGCTAATTTCATAGGTATGTAACTTTTTTGCGGGTACTTGAGAATATTGGAACGATGGTCTATACTCACAAAATTTCGGATGTGCCACAATCAAGTATATTTATTTTGGGTATATAAATTATGTGTCTCATACTTTAATTATCATCTTGGGGGTATATCATATTTACTTTTGGGTGTATTATATTTATATGGGTATACCATCTTGGGGTATATCATATTCGAGGTGTATTATATTTATTTTGGGTATATCATATTTAATTTGGGTATATAAATTACGAAAATTATATCTAGGACAAATTCGGAGTATATATATTTCCAAAAATGATATTGCGGGTATATCATTTCTTTGGTACATCATATTTATTATCATCTTGGGGATATCATATTTAATTTGAGTATATAAATTACGAATATGATACCTAGGACAAATTTTTATGACATACATGTCAAATTTATTTTGAGGTATCTACGTACTCGTAATATTTTTGGGTATATACATTGCGTATCGTTAGTAGGTATTTGATAACTCAGGCATGTATCAGTGATTTGGAGTATGTAGACTATTTAGGTATATACATATCAGATCTATGTACATTCTCAAGATATGTCGAGGTATCTACATACTTATGATATTTCTGGGTATATTCATTACGTCAGTTAATAGGTATTTGTGATAGCCAAGGTATATCCAAAAAATTTATTTGGTATAATACCTCCGGTATGTGTATATTCTTAGTACATATAATACTATGGGTATATGTATATTTTTCATTAAGTTTAATATTTATGGTATGTTCATATTTTTATTAGATATAATAGCGTGCGTATGTGTATAATAGCTTGCATATGTTCATATTTTCATTAGACATAATGTTTGGAAATGAATTATTGCTAGTAAATCAACCTAATTAATTTGTTGGAAAGCAATAATTGACCATGAAGGATAGTAGTGCATGCAAATGAAAAATGGAAAGCTATTATTTCATGAATTGCATGTCATGCACTAATAAAAACCACTTTCCATAATGGTCCTAGGTGCCCAGGCACCTAGGTGCCCCCAACAATTTACCTATATATATATATAGACATAATGTTTGGAAATAATAGTGCATGTGACTCGTCGGCCTGTGAATTTTTTCTACGCATAGATGAATAAATGTATACATAAAAGTTGATACCATTCTGAGATATTCATGACAAAATATTTTTATTATCTATATCAATAAATTGTGCGCCAACTCCAAATAATATAAATATACCCATGGTATATATACCTACTAATGAAATTATGTATATACACGGGTACGTATATATCCAATGATTTATTCTAGGTTTTTAGGTATTAAAGAAATTATATACACAGCGAATATGTATATATCTACTAACGAAATTATGTACATACGTGGGTATACATATACCTACGAACAAAATTATATACATACTCCTGCAAAAAAAGAAACTATATACATACGCGGGTATGCGTATACCTATCAAAGAAATTATGTACATATGCGAGTATGTATATACCCCTAACGAAATTATATACATACGCGGGTATGCATATATCAACTAACAAAATTATGTATATATGTGCCTGCCTTGAAAAAAGGTACATGTACGGGTATGTGTATGTGTATACCCAATTAGATGGTGGGTATGTGTATACCTACTACTGAAGTTACGTAACATACATGTGTATTTTACATATGTAGTGATTTATTCTACGAATTAATAAGTGATATATAAGGAGGTAATACATGTTGATTTTTATTCACTATGGTATTTTAATCACCTTTCTTTTCTATTATGTGACATGCATGCATGAGACAGTTAAAGAATTAAAGCCTGCCAAATTAACTAGCAATTAAATCATTTACATTGGTTTCCAAATCTGTCTCTAAACACGATCTAACAATAGATAGGCAAGGTGCCTAGACATCTAGGTGTCCCAAACTGGCGTCCTATATAGGTAAATTGTTATATATATATATTTGATGTTATATATATATATATATATTTGATGATCCTAGTTTCACACCGTTGAACGGATGTAACATCCCAAATTTTCAATTTGGAATGTTATACATTAGGTCATCATGCATATCATATTTTATTTTGCTTTTGGTTTTGATCCTAGAAAATCCTAAGCAACTCAAGAACCCACGGAGAGAGTTGGGGATTTCGTTATTTACATATTTGAGTTTTCTCAAATTATGTAAACAGGATCATTTGATTTTATTTATTTTATCATCAATTATTTCTATTACAAAAATATGAGAGAGGGAATAAAATGACTTTCCCAAAATATAGAAATATTGAGGATTTAATAAAAAAATCAAATAAGATTTATTTCGGAGTTTTTCGGTTTTTTTATTTGAATTTAGGAAAAATGCGCGTTTTTCAAAGTTGTAGTTTGGGCCCAGATAAATGTTCACTTTATCGGGCTTGATTTTAGAAACCCGGGAAATTTATTTCGTGATTTTTGGAGTCCGATTAGTATTTCTTTTTATTTTTCTTCCGAGCGGAATTATTTAAAAAAAAATGCGCGGAACCGACTTTGGGCCATACTCGGCCAGGACACCACCGGCCAAGGCTATATAAGCCGCCGCCCCGGGGCCCGAAAGCCCAGCCGCCAGCCGCCCCTGCCCTAACCCTAGCCGCCGCCTCCAGCCGCCGCCGCCGCCCCGACGTCGACTCGCCGGAGTGCGCGCCGCCCGAGGTTCGCCGCCGCCTCGTTTACCGTGTTGTTTAAAAAAAAATCTGTTCGTCGTTTTTCTTTTTCGTCGGATTTTTTCGCGGTTATTTTCTGATCTTGATTTCTGATCCGATTTTCGTTTTAGTATAACTTTTCGCTCGTTTATCGGAATCAGGCGATTCAAGCGCCTGGAGTTTCGTCTCGAAACCCTCTTTCCGAATAATCAACTTAAACATGTTTTGCTACTGTAAAATTTGGCTTAGATCTAGATTACTAGAACGAAGTTGTTTCTTTCGCCGTTTGTTTTCTTTTGCTTCGTTCGATTTGATTCTTTTTGCCAACCAGGGTTCTTAAGTTGAACTTTCTGGTTAGATCTTCTATTTGCGTTTTACCTGTGCATTATATGAGTACTTATTGTATGCTTGTTTGTTTGTCTGCGATAGAATACCCAGAGTGCGCCGCCTGTTACGTTGAATCTCTAGGTTTCGCGGATCATCAGCAATGCAAGTAACACTTTGATCATACCTTTTCTACAACCCAGTTTTATTGCATTAGATCAATCCTCACACATTGCATGATTAGGATCTATTTAAATTGTGGGATGGGAAGTAGATGAGGTAGTACCTATTACCTGTTTATTATCAAACCTTTGGGAGTTACTTCTACGTTTGCTTATTATGCCATGCTATGCTAGTAGACGTGGATTGGGTGAGTGATATCCAAGACAGATGTGAGATTGACAATTAATGGTTTATCTAAGGTGGCAACCTAACACACATCTGGGTGGATTGAGGCACCTGGTTTCCAGGACTTGCCTGTTTTTCTTTTGGACCGCCACCCAGGCTCAAAGGGATTCATGAGATTATTCATACTAGAAACTTCCATGTGCAGCCACAAGCCATTATGGGCTCTGGCATAGTTGACTAAGTTGTGTGAACTCTTACAGTGGTAGACTAGCAGATGTAGGGGATGTAGGTGGTACGGTCTACCCGATCGTAAGGTGCTAGCGCTTCTGAAAGACTATGTCTCGGTCATCCGTTTCTCAAACACCATGTAGTGCGAGAAACCAAACGGAGGCGATCGAGTCTTGTGGGGAAAAGTGCGCAAACCTCTGCAGAGTGTAATAAATTAATCATGATTAGCCGTGTCCCCGGTTATGGACATCTTGAGTATCTAGTACCTGGATTATCATGTGAATCTCAACATGTTACTCTAAAGTTAATTTTGTTGGGTTTTAATGATGATGCTTATTTGGGATTGAGAATGCTGTCAACCATTCTCAATGTTTAATAACCACCATGTTAGTAATTAATTTATTCCTTTGAAGTAGGGAAAAATTGGCTTTATGCAAAAACAGTAATCATAGAGCTTTCCACCAGCCAAATATGCATATAGTATAGTTGTTGCATTCCATTACTCTCTATGTGTTACCTTGCCAGCATATTCCATGTGCTGACCCGTTTTCGGGCTGCAACGTTAATGTTGCAGATTTTTCAGACGATGGTTAAGGAGTTTTTAGGTCGTGGTTCTATACTCAGTGATGCCGTTGGAGTTGATGGACTCACTTATCTTCCAAGCCTTCCGCTGTTATCGCTATTAGATGGCCTTAAGCCATATTTATTGTAATAAGTTCTCTTTTGAGACACTTGATGTAATAAGTGTGTGATTGCTACTCTGCTATAAATCCTCCGAGTACTGTGTGGTGTCAGCATTACTGATCCAGGGATGACACCGGAGCACAGAGATCAGACTGTTTGAGGTCTGGTCGCCATAGAGATGGTATCAGAGCACACGCTGACTGTAGGACACGACCACTAAGCTAAAGACCTAGATCAGTACTCACTCTCCTCTCTTCTAACTTCTCATCTTTTCTACTCTTTAGGATGGCGGATGCAAGGAACAAGTTCACCCAACCAGATGAAGATACACCCTTTGGACGCCACTTGAAGGAAGTCACTAGATACCTGAACATAGGAGTACCAAGCTTCACGGGAACCAACAACGCCACTTTACCCGAAGAAGAGCGCTGGATGATTCAAGTTCAAGTTTCAGGAAGGATGTTCATGCCAGTCACTGAGCCCATAGAGTTCTCTTTTGATGCACCAACTTGGAGTCTAGGAAAGAGTATGGCCGCTCACATCGCCATGGGACGCATTGGCGAAGTCTACCGCAAGGATCTCAAGGATACTATCTACCAGATTTGTGGGCGCCGAGATGAACACTGGGAGATGATCAGCACCAGGAAAGATAGATCAATCGCAGCTTTTATCCAGGAGTTAAACCAGCACATTCGACGACAGGAGAATCAGATGTGCGCCGACATGATAGATCTGAAGAAGGCAAAGACTAGAATCAAGGAACTGGAGGAAGCACTCAAGGCTACACGTGAAGATTATGAAGAGGAAATTGAAGTATTGGTTGAGAAGAATGACAATCTGATCAAGAAGATTGGAATATTTATGGGAAGCCCGACACCAGTAGATGAAGACGAAGAACCTAAGGAGATTAGCCCGGAAGACTACATCATCATTGACGGCACCGACTCGGAACAAGATAGTAGCGATGATGACTATGTGGATGAAGCAGGAGCAGATATCATGGAGTCTACAACCGTAGAATATTTCTAGTAGACCACCTCATCAGTAGTAGTAGTCCACCATGTAAATATAGTAGTCCGAGCACTTTTGCGATAGTTAGATCGATTGATTGTCTTTGTTTGATTGAATGAAGTGAACTGTGTGCTTTTGCCTCATGTGCATGTGGGTAGTGTTTTCTCTTTAGACACCCTCTATTCTTATATCTCATCTTTTCTAAACCCTCAGATGCCTCCGAGACGTGACCCCGGATTTGCCTTTCCGCCGGAGCTCACCCAGTTGATCCAGCAGCAGAATACCTTAATGCAGTTGCTAGTTCAGAATCAGAATCAGGGGAACAACAACAACAACCCACCACCACCACCACCTGTTGACCACTTAGCCCGTTTTCTTAGGCTGAATCCGCCGGTGTTTTCCAGTAGCACCGAGCCGATAGTAGCAGATGATTGGCTCCGCAAGATAGCTAGGGAGTTGACCATAGCAGGATGCACAGATGCGGAGAAGGTGAAATTTGCTGCACATCAGTTAGAAGGACCCGCAGCATCCTGGTGGGATAATTTCACAGCCACCTTCCCAGTCGACATTGTCACATGGGACCAGTTTCAGCAGGCTTTTCGTACTGCCCATGTTTCAGCAGGAGCAATGGCCATGAAGAAGCGTGAGTTTCGTAACTTGCGCCAAGGAGGACGGACAGTTGGCCAGTATGTAGAGGAGTTTAGTAAGCTAGCACGTTATGCCCCAGATGACGTTGCTACAGATGCAGCTAAGCAGGAGAAATTCCTGGAAGGACTGAATGATGAGTTGAGTATGCAGTTGATGGTAGCCACCTTCAACAACTACCAGGAGTTGGTAGAGCGTGCTCTTATGATTGAAGGGAAGCAGCAGCAAATTGAGAACCGCAAGAGGAAATATGGACAAGGAAAGTATAATTCAGGAGCTCAGCAGAAGCCTCGTTTTACCCCTAGACCGGGAGGACATTTTCAGCATACCCATGGAGTAGGTAGCTCGCACAATCACAATGGAACCAAGAATGGTAATGGAAATGGAGGAAGCAATGGACAGAACCGCAACACCCCATCAACCCCAGCCAAGGACTTGAGCCAAGTCACTTGCTATAAGTGTTTGAAGCCAGGGCATTATGCAAATGAATGTCCTGAAGGCCAAAATGGCAATGGAAGTTCTGGGAAGAAGCCGAACCCTTTCAACAGGGGACAGGTGAACCATGTTAGCGTGGAGGAGGTTGAAGCTCAGCCCGATGCAGTAATAGGTAAGTTTTTGGTTAAGTCATTTACTGCACTCGTTCTTTTTGATACTGGTGCATCGCATTCATACATCTCAAGGGGATTTGTGGATAAGTATAACCTACCAACCCAAGCCCTTAGGTCACCCATGTTAGTAACCTCGCCATGAGCAGAATATGTGGCTAGTCTATGGTGTGATCGGTTACCATTAAGGATTGGTAACTATGTTTTCCCCTCAGACCTAATAGTATTGGAATCTCAAGGATTGGATGTGATATTAGGCATGGATTGGTTATCAAAGTATAAAGGGAATATTGAGTGTGCTAGTAAGTCAATTTTGCTTACCACACCAGAAGGGAGAAGGATCAAGTATGTATCCCGGCATGTACCAAAGAGGACACTAGTAAATTCCTTATCAGGAGTTGTGCAGGAGGAAGTACCAGTGGTAAAGGATTTTCCTGATGTATTTCCCGAAGAGTTGCCAGGCATGCCACCGGATAGAGACATTGAGTTTTTGATTGAGCTTTTGCCAGGCACTGGGCCAATATCGAAGAGACCATATAGGATGCCAGCAAAAGATTTGGTGGAAATTAAGAAGCAGATTAAGGAGTTACTGGATAAGGGATATATTCGCCCAAGTTCTTCGCCTTGGGGATCGCTAGTACTTCTAGTGGAGAAGAAGGATGGATCGTTAAGGATGGTTGTTGATTATCGAGGATTGGATGAAGTAACAATCAAGAACAAGTACCCGCTACCAATGATCAATGATCTATTTGATCGATTACAAGGAGCTAAAGTATTTTCCAAGATCGATTTGCGATCAGGATACCACCAGTTGAAGATTCGAGAACAGGATATTCCGAAGACAGCTTTTACCACCAGGTATGGGCTGTATGAGTATACCATTATGTCATTTGGACTGACTAACGCGCCTGCCTATTTTATGAACATGATGAACAAAGTGTTTATGGAGTTTTTGGATAAGTTCGTCGTAGTGTTCATTGATGATATCCTGGTATATTCGAAGAATGAAGAGGAGCATAAGGAGCATTTGCGTTTGGTACTTGGAAAGCTCAGAGAACATCAATTATATGCCAAGTTCAGCAAATGTGAATTTTGGTTGAAGGAAGTAGGATTCCTCGGACATGTTATATCTGGAGAAGGTATAGCAGTAGATCCCGCTAAAAGTTGAAACCGTGACCAAGTGGGAAGCACCAACAACAGTTGGAGAGATCCGGAGTTTTCTTGGACTCGCAGGATACTACCGGAGATTTATTGAGAATTTCTCAAAGATTGCAAAGCCTATGACGGAGTTGCTGAAGAAGGATACTAAGTTCAAATGGACTGATGAGTGTGAGGTAAGTTTTCAGGAATTGAAGAAACGTTTGGTTACCTCACCAGTGTTGATTTTGCCAGATCAAACCAAGGATTATGAGGTGTATTGCGACGCTTCACGTCGAGGACTTGGAGCAGTGCTTATGCAGGAAGAGAGAGTTGTTTCATATGCTTCAAGAAAACTGAAGTCTCACGAATTGAATTACGCTACGCATGATTTGGAGTTAGCAGCCGTAGTGCATGCATTGAAGACATGGAGACATTTCCTCATTGGAAATCATTGTGAGGTGTACACGGATCATAAGAGTTTGAAGTACATTTTCACGCAGAAGGAGTTGAATCTCAGACAAAGGAGATGGTTGGAGCTTATCAAGGATTATGATATGAAATTGCATTATCATCCCGGGAAGGCTAATGTAGTAGCTGATGCATTAAGCCGCAAGAGCCATGTCAATACGTTAATAACGGGAGAAATACCCAAGGAGTTAGCAGAAAATCTTCGTGAACTATGTTTGGAAATAGTTCCGAGAGGCTATGTAGCAGCGTTGGAAATTCAGTCAACTTTGATGGATAGAATCAGAGAAGCTCAGAAAACTGACAAAGAGATTGCTTCCATAAAGGAGAAAATGAGCCAAGGAAAAGCTAAAGGATTTCGTGAGGATGAGCACGACACCCTATGGTTTGAAGACCGTGTTTATATACCCAATGACCCGGAGATCAGAAAGTTGATTCTGCAAGAGGCACATGATTCACCGTATTCGATTCACCCAGGAAATACTAAGATGTATTTGGATTTGAAGGATATTTTCTGGTGGACCAGAATGAAGAAGGATATTGAGGAGTATGTAGCAGTTTGTGACGTATGTCAAAGAGTAAAGGCAGAGCATCAGAAGCCAGCAGGATTGTTGCAACCATTGCCGATACCTGAATGGAAGTGGGATAAGCTAGGCATGGATTTTATCACGGGATTACCAAGGACTCGTTTAGGCTATGACTCGATTTGGGTTGTAGTTGATCGATTGACGAAGGTAGCTCATTTCATCCCAGTAAAGACCACTTACACCAGTGCTAAGTTGGCAAAGATATACATGACCAGGATCGTATGTCTGCATGGAGTTCCGAGGAGTATCGTATCAGATAGAGGAACCCAGTTTACCTCAAAGTTCTGGAAGCAGTTGCATGAGACTTTGGGTACTAGGTTAGAATTTAGTACAGCTTTTCATCCACAGACAGATGGATAGACCGAGAGAGTCAATCAGATTTTGGAGGATATGCTAAGAGCTTGTGCGCTAGATTATGGATCTAGTTGGGACGATAATTTGCCATATGCAGAGTTCTCTTACAATAATAGCTATCAGACCAGTTTGAAGATGGCCCCTTTCGAGGCTTTGTACGGAAGGAGGTGCAGGACACCGTTGTCATGGGACGAAGTTGGAGACCACCAGTTGTTTGGACCCGATTTGATTAAGGAGTCTGAACAGAAGGTGAAGTTGATTCGCGATAGGCTCAAGGTAGCCCAGTCCAGACAGAAGAGCTACACAGATTCTAAATGCAAGGAGACAGTTTACGAAGTCGGAGACAAAGCTTTTCTTCGAGTATCCCCACTTCGAGGGATTAAGCGTTTTGGAGTTAAGGGGAAGTTAGCGCCACGATTTGTAGGACCATATCGAGTTTTGGAGCGTATGGGAGAAGTGGCCTACAAGTTGGAATTGCCAGAAGGATTAACAGGAGTTCATGATGTGTTTCACGTTTCTCAGTTGAAGAAGTGTCACGCGGAGATGGCTGACATACCTTTGAGAGACACAGTGCCATTAGAAGCAATTCAGTTGGATAACAATTTGACCTATGAGGACAGTCAAGATTCTTGAGTTTGCCAACCGAGTTACTCGCAGCAAGGTTATCAAGTTTTGCAAAGTTCAGTGGAGCCACCACACGGAGGATGAAGCCACCTGGGAGTGAGAGGAAGATTTGCTCAAAGACCACCCTCACCTATTTTCTAGCCAACCCGAATCTCGACGGCGAGATTCATCTTAAGGGGGGTAGGTTTGTAACATCCCAAATTTTTAATTTGGAATGTTATACATTAGGTCATCATGCATATCATATTTTATTTTGCTTTTGGTTTTGATCCTAGAAAATCCTAAGCAACTCAAGGACCCACGGAGAGAGTTGGGGATTTCGTTATTTACATATTTGAGTTTTCTCAAATTATGTAAACAGGATCATTTGATTTTATTTATTTTATCATCAATTATTTCTATTACAAAAATATGAGAGAGGGAATAAAATGACTTTCCCAAAATATAGAAATATTGAGGATTTAATAAAAAATCAAATAAGATTTATTTCGGAGTTTTTCGGTTTTTTATTTGAATTTAGGAAAAATGCGCGTTTTTCAAAGTTGTAGTTTGGGAACAGATAAATGTTCACTTTATCGGGCTTGATTTTAGAAACCCGGGAAAATTTATGATTTTTGGAGTCCGTTTAGTATTTCTTTTTATTTTTCTTCCGAGCGGAATTATTTAAAAAAAACGCGGAACCGACTTTGGGCCGTACTCGGCCAGGACACCGCTGGCCAAGGCTATATAAGCCGTCGCCCCGGGGCCCGAAAGCCTAGCCGCCAGCCGCCCCTGCCCTAACCCTTGCCGCCGCCTCCAGCCGCCGCCACCGCCGCCGCCGCCCCACCGCCGACTCGCCGGAGTGCGCGCCGCCCGAGGTTCGCCGCCGCCTCGTTTTCCATGTTGTTTAAAAAAAATCTATTCGTCGTTTTTCTTTTTCGTCAGATTTTTTTGCGGTTATTTTCTGATCGCGATTTCTGATCCGATTTTCGTTTTAGTATAATTTTTGGCTCGTTTATCGGAATCAGGCGATTCAAGCGCCTGGAGTTTCGTCTCGAAACCCTCTTTCCGAATAATCAACTTAAACATGTTTTTGCTACTGTAAAATTGGGCTTAGATCCAGATTACTAGAAGGAAGTTGTTTCTTTCGCCGTTTGTTTTCTTTTGCTTCATTCGATTTGATTCTTTTTGCCAACCAGGGTTCTTAAGTTGAACTTTCTGGTTAGATCTTCTATTTGCGTTTTACCTGTGCATTAGATGAGTACTTATTGCATGCTTGTTTGTTTGTCTGCGATAGAATACCCGGAGTGCGCCGCCTGTTATGTTGAATCTCTAGGTTTCGCGGATCATCAGCAAGGCAAGTAACACTATGATCATATCTTTTCTACAACCCAGTTTTATTGCATTAGATCAATCCTCACACATTGCATGATTAGGATCTAATTAAATTGTGGGATGGGAAGTAGATGAGGTAGTACCTATTTCCTGTTTATTATCAAACCTTTGGGAGTTACTTCTACGTTTGCTTATTATGCCATGCTATGCTAGTAGACGTGGATTGGGTGAGTGATATCCATGACAGATGTGAGATTGATAATTAATGGTTTATCTAAGGTGGCAACCTAACACACATCTGGGTGGATTGAGGCACCTAGTTTCCAGGACTTGCCTGTTTTTCTTTTGGACCGCCACCCAGGCTCAAAAGGATTCATGAGATTATTCATACTAGAAACTTCCGTGTGCAGCCACAAGCCATTATGGGCTCTGGCATAGTTGACTAAGTTCTGCGAACTCTTACAGTGGTAGACTAGCAGATGTAGGGGATATAGGTGGTACGGTCTACCCGATCGTAAGGTGCTAGCGCTTCTGAAAGACTATGTCTCCGTCATCCATTTCTCAAACACCCTGTAGTGCGAGAAACCAAACGGAGGCGATCGAGTCTTGTGGGGAAAAGTGCGCAAACCTCTGCAGAGTGTAATAAACTAATCATGATTAACCGTGTCCCCGGTTATGGACATCTTGAGTATCTAGTACCTGGATTATCATGTGAATCTCAACATGTTACTCTAAAGTTAATTTTGTTGGGTTTTAATGATGATACTTATTTGGGATTGAGAATGCTGTCAACCATTCTCAATGTTTAACAACCACCATGTTAGTAATTAATTTATTCCTTTGAAGTAGGGAAAAAATGGCTTTACGCAAAAACAGTAACCATAGAGCTTTCCACCAGCCAAATATGCATATAGTATAGTTGTTGCATTCCATTACTCTCTATGTGTTACCTTGCCAGCATATTCCATGTGCTGACCCGTTTTCGGGCTGCAACGTTAATGTTGCAGATTTTTCAGACGACGGTTAAAGAGTTTTTAGGTCATGGTTCTATACTCAGTGATGCTGTTGGCGTTGATGGACTCACTTATCTTCCAAGCCTTCCGCTGTTATCGCTATTAGATGGCCTTAAGCCATATTTATTGTAATAAGTTCTCTTTTGAGACACTCGATGTAATAAGTGTGTGATTGCTACTTTGCTATAAATCCTCCGAGTACTGTGTGGTGTCAGCATTACTGATCCAGGGATGACGCCGGAGCACAGAGATCAGACTGTTTGAGATCTGGTCGCTACATTATAGTTGTATCATCATCGATCATACACAATAATTTATTTTGAAATAGTCGCCCAGCAAACATTGCCTGTGCAACTAACATTTCTTCTTATATCATTTTTTGTTTACATTTGTTTCTTTTAAATTTCTTTACTATATATTTTTTAATTTTTTCCTTGAGTGAAAAATCAACTATATTATGAAGGTGTTTTTTATTTGTATATCATGTCGGGTTTTTGTTGGAGACAATATTTCCTAAAGAAAAATGAAGTTTTTTGGTGTGTCGTTGTGGTGTCTTTACACGTGTCAGTCTTGGTGCCAGTTGGTGGTGGTTGTTTGAGCCTCTTGAGAGGTCCTATCCACGCTAAAATCATGGAATTGCTGCTATAACACACACATGGATCGGCCCATGAGCTCTCACTCGCTTAGTCAGAGGGAGGGTGTCGCAACTGCAACTGTCACAACACTCACGCAATTGGTGCAATCAAATTGGTTTACTCAAACATTCAGATTGTTACATGGCTTGCTAGTACCAAGCATGAATATAACCCAAAATATATTCGCAATGATTTTTGTCCAAATACTTGGTGCACTTTTTTGATATGTGACATTTTTCAAAAATACATGGTGAACATGTTTCATGCGATAAACATTTTTACGTACATACATATTTTTTTATTTTTCACATATTTTTTTTCTTTTCTAGCTGTTTAACATTTTCTTCTTTAGGCAATTCATTTGAATTTTTTTAATAATGTTTGGCATAAAACAAGGCAGGGCCCAGGCAAAGACTCCTCCAAGCTATTGTTTTCGAGCAAAAAAACTAAAAACAACAACAGAAAAACGCTCCCTAAATAAGGATAAGGGCCCAGCTGCTTGATGCTTCTATTCCTCAACAACAAACAACGGACAACTTTCGTTATCGTACACTGGCCCATAAAAACACAACAAACAACGAGCGGCCCAGGAAGAAGTAGCGACAATATAGAGCGACCATACCTTTTTATACACAGATGAATGGCGTCATGTAGCGAATCAACCTGTGGTTGAGTTGGTTAGGTGGACAGTGGTATCCCCAACCCACCAGGGTTCAAATCCTGGTGCTCGCATTATTCCTGAATTTATTTCAGGATTTCTGGTGATGCGCTTTCAGTGGGAGGAGACGTTCCCGTCGACGACGAGGCGCCTACGGTGACTTCGTAAATCTCAAGATTATATGCCGGCTCAGTCTCTTGGAGGTGCTCATAGGGGTAGGGTGTGCGTGTATGCGTTCATAGGAGTGAATGTATGCGCGTGTATATGAGCGCTTCTGTCTGTACTGATGCTCAAAAAAAATGACATCATGTGAATGAGACCAATTTATATCTCATCTAGGCACTCCTTTATTTATTGTTCCATAATCACGAGGTATCGGTGGACAGCTCAGATTTCACGGTGTGGCGCCGGCATGGGCACCTAGTGCCTTCTCCATGTCATGCGCGTCCTAACTACTGTACTACTGTAGTTCACAAATACAAATGTAACCTCGTCGCTTCTACGACGCGCAGGCAGGAGCCTTGAAGCCGGTGAACCTGACGAACGCGATGGAGTGGGGCTCGACGTGCACCGGCGTGCACCCATCAATGGCGATTGCCGGCCGCAGCTCAGGGATCTGGCCGCACGGGCCGAGCACGAGCGGCTCCCCGTTGAGCAGCACCACCTGGCTCTGGATGTCGCCGCCCTCGGGGCTCAGGTGGTACTCCTCCCTCCGCCCGCCGCACATCGCCTCTTTCCCGCCGCCGGCGTCCGCCTGCAGCAACCTCCGCGGCGGCGGGTGCAGGTCCATGTCGCCAGCTACCGTCACGTCGAACGTCGTCGAGTTGGACAGGTAGATGAGGAGCACCGTCACGCCAGGCTGCTTCTTGGAGCAGTGCGCGTAGGAGCGGAGGTACGGCGAGCCAGCGGCGGCGGTGGTCTGGAGGACCCCCGGGCCCATGAGCCGGTGCCAGAGCAGCGCGCTGTAGTAGTCCGGGTTGGGGGCGAGCGTGGTGGTGTTGAGGAGGCAGTAGTTCCCGCCGACGAGGGCCTGCCGGCAGTACACCTTGGTGCCGAACACGGACGACATCCCGAGCTGGTCCAGGTACCAGAAGCTGTTGGCGAACCGGTCCGACACGTCCTTCCCGCCGTTGTTGTACGCGCCGCCGGACTCGCCCACCCACGCCGCGCTCCACGGCCCGGACTCCCGCACCATCGCCTCCATGTCGTTGAACGTCTGCGCCACCTTGTCCAGGTAGTACGGGTCCTGCATCTTGTTGATCAGCTCCTTGTCCTTCCCTGCAAGTTCCACGATCACGTACACATCACCAAACATCTAGCCCGGCCAGCGATGTGCGAGTGACTTACCGGAGTCGAGGTTGTAGATGTGGTGCGTGATGGCATCGACGACGCCGGGACCGGAGACGCGCAGCATCTCGGAGAACCAGGGCCCGTCGTAGAAGCCCCTCGGCGCGAGGACCTTGGGAAGGTGGCCGGTCCCGTACTGCGCCGCCGTCACCTTGGCCTCCACGCCGCCGGCGCACAGCTCGTTGCCCAGCTCCCACGACTCCACGCGGTAGCCCTTGCTCACGGTGTAGCACATCAGGTCACGCGCGTTGCGGCCGTCCCAGCCGCCGACATGGAGCGTGCTGCCGTTCTCGGCGGCCTTGCGCCGTCCCCTCAGCGCGTTCAGCCCGAACATCACCGTCGTGCTTGTTAGCAATTGGTAGTCTAGGCTGCATGGCCATGCACGTCATGCACGTCCTCCACCTCTCACACGTCGCCTCGCCCCCCTCTCTCTCTCTCATGCGCTACGGCGCCCTGTACATGTACGGTTCCTATATATTGAGATCAATACAACGAGAGCACCACAAGGTGCATTTTCCCTCGCATACATGGTATCAGAGGCCAGTTCAGGCCCCTCCTCCGCTGCCTCCCTCTAACTGCACCCATGGCGAACCCCATCCCACCTCCTCCACCTCCTCCACCTCCCCCACCTCCTCCCTTCTCGCACGTCACCGGTGGCTCGTCGGCCACGCCTGCTACCCCAGTTCGCCCCACTCCCGTGAGCCAGTCCCTGCTCACCCCATCCCTGTTCTCCCGCGGCACCATCGGACATCCGCTCTTCGTCCCGGACCCCGGCGCCTCCACCTCCTCGGCGCCGCTGCAGTCCCCACTCGCGGCGGTGTTCATCAACCAGCATGTGCCGCTGGTACTCTCCCTCAACCCCCCAACTTTTCCCAATGGCGAACCTTGTTTGAGGTCATGTTCCAGAAGTACGGCGTCCAGGAGCATCTCACCGGAGCACCACGCGCCGCGGACCCTACATGGGCTCAGGACGATGCACACATCGCCTCGTGGCTCTACAACAGGGTGAGCCCCGACATCTTTGGGCTCATCCATCACCGCGGCGCCACTGCTGCTGAAGTCTGGTCTGCCATCTGCACCCTTTTCCTCGAGAACGCGGAGCATCAGATCGTCTTCCTCTCCACCAACTACCGTCGCATCGAGCAGGGATCCTCCTCCATCATCGCGCACTTCGCGCGCCTCAAGGAGTGCGCCGATCGCCTCGCCGACCTCGGCGCGGCCATCTCCGATCGCGATCAGGTGCTGAATATGTTTCGCGGACTGCACCTGCATTTCCGTTATGCCATTCCCATCCTGACCATGCAGACACCGTTCCCCACCTTCCTCCGCTGCCGCGCCTTCTTCATGCTTGAGGAAAGCCGTCAAGGGGATGAGCGCCCCACTGAGACTGCCCTCCACACGGCTCGTGCGCCCGCGGCGCCCAACCACGGCGGGGACGGCGGCAACAACTCCAACAGGCGCGGCAACAACAACCGCGGTGGGCGCGGCCGGGGTCGCGGCCGGTCCGGCGGGTCGGGCGGCGGCCAGCCCTCCAACTCCGGCGGGGGCGCCGCTGCGCCTCGGCCTCCAGCACCACCACCATGGACCGGCATGGTCCACGCATGGACGATGCCCTGGAGTTCGCACGCTCTTGGTTCAGGCATTCTTGGCCCGCGCCCCAGCGGAGTTCAGCCCTTTGCGGGCACCGCCTCCCACTACGGTGGGGTACTCAGCTCTGCTCCACCCGTCGTCTGGCACCCTGGCGTCGTCCCCGCGCACCCTCTGTACGGAGCTCCTGCCGGTGCTCCCACTGGCGCTCCCGCCGGCGGTCCCATGGGCGGCGTCCCACCCAACTCCACTGGCGGCGCCGCGTGGGACCAGACCGCGCTGATCCACGCCCTCAACAACATGCAGGCTCAGCAGGGGCAGGCGGGTGCGTCCGGTGCCGAGTGGTACCTGGACACCGACGCCACCGCACACATGGCCGCGTCGCCAGGTATACTCACCTCCTCCCAGCCCTGTTTCTCTTCTGGCATTACTGTTGGCGATGGATCAACGCTCGCAGTCACGCACTCAGGTCATCACTCCATCCCCACCACCACCATGCCCCTCTCCCTCAACAACGTCCTAGTTTCTCCTTACCTCATTAAGAATCTCATTTCTGTCAAAACCCTAACCCGTGATAACCCTATTAACGTGGAATTTGATGAAATTGGTTGTGCTATTAAGGATCGAAGAACCAAGACGGTGATACTCCGATGTGACTCGCCGGACGAGCTCTATCCTCTGACCGCGCCACCAACCCAACACCAAGCCTTGCTCGCCGTCTCCCGTGATACATGGCATCGCCGACTCAGGCATCTCGGCGATGATGCTCTAGATCACACCCTCAAGTGTTCTCACATTCGCCCCTCCGATGTATCCCGCCCCACATGTAATGCTTGTCGATTAGGAAAAAGTGTGTGCATGTCGTTTAGCACATCCGATCATGTTTCTTATTTCCCCTTTCAGCTTGTACATTGTGATGTGTGGACCTCTCCCGTTATGAGCATTTCTGGTTGTCAGTACTATCTTGTTGTCGTGGATGATTACAGCCATTTCACCTGGACATTCCCCCTACGTCATAAGTCCGAGGTCCTGCCCACTCTGCGCCATTTCACTAGCTTCGTCTGCACCCAATTCCATCTACCCATCCTCGCCATCCAGACGGACAATGGCAAGGAATTTGACAACCTAGCATCACGTGAGCTCTTCTCCTCACTAGGGATAGCTCAACGCTTGTCCTGCCCTTACACTTCTCCACAGAATGGACGCGCCGAAAGAATACTACGCACACTCAATGACACTACACGATCCATGCTCATTCATGCATACATGCCATTCACATATTGGGCGGATGCTCTCCAGACTGCCACCTTCCTCCTAAACAGGCGCCCTTGTCGCCCACGAAACAATCACATCCCTTCTTTCTTCTATATGGCATCGAAGCTAACTACACTGCTCTTAGGGTTTTCGGGTGCCTCTGTTACCCAAACCTTAGCGCCACCACTCCACATAAGCTCGCCCCACGATCGGCTGCGTGTGTATTCCTTGGGTACTCACCCACTCACAAAGGGTATCGATGTCTGAACCGTGATACAGGCAAAGTGATCATCTCTCGCCATGTGGTCTTCGATGAACATCAGTACCCGTTCTCCTAGCCTATACCCACGCCCAACCCAGACCCTCCCGAGCTACACTACCAGCCACCCATGCAACAACGGCCCCGGTCTACCCTCTCTCGCATGCCCCACAACCCAAACCCTACCACGGCGACATCCGTCGACCACACTCCCATGGCCATCGATCGCACGCCAGCTGCTCCCGCCATCATGGCAACAGATCCCGCGGACGCAGCAACACCTCCACCCAGTCCTGAGCCGGCTAGCCTCGCAGCCTCTCCCACTGCCGCATCCGAGCCGCCCTCGTCGGCCAACCCCTCACCTCCACCCACCCGTGCCAAACCACCCCCCGTCCGGCGGCCAGCACCCATACCCACCCACACCATGGTCACCCGAGCACAAGCGGACAAGTTTCTTCCCAACCCTAAATACAACCAGGCCCTCACCGCATCCACCACCGATTCTATCATCTCACCCATCCCCAGGACCGTGCGTGCTGCGTTGCGTGACCCCCATTGGCTAGCTGCAATGCAGGTGGAGTATAGGGCACTGATGGAGAACCGGACGTGGAGCCTCGTCCCACGTCCACCGGGCGCCAACATCGTCACCGGCAAGTGGTTGTTCCACCACAAACTCAAGGCCGACGGCACGCTGGAGCGGTAGAAGGCGCGGTGGGTCATTCGTGGATTCTCGCAACGGCCCGGCGTGGACTTCGACGAGACATTCTCCCCCGTCGTCAAGGCGGCCACCATCCGCGTCGTCCTCACCACTGCCGCCGCTCGCCAGTGGCCCGTTCACCAGATGGACGTGAACAACGTGTTCCTCCATGGACGCCTCGCCGAGCGCGTCTACTGCCAGCAGCCGGCCGGCTTCATCGACGACAACCGCCCCGACCACGTGTGCCTCCTCGACAAGTCCCTCTACGGCTTGAAGCAGGCCCCACGCGCCTGGTTTCACTACAAGAAATCAGTTAATACATGACGGATTTCTCATGACGTTCTGGGAATCCGTCATGAACCGGCCTCGTATGGCCCCAAAGCCCGCCGAAGCCCGCTAGAGCCCATCTAACCCATTCCTCATATAAAATCTAACCCTAAGCCTCTCCCTACCCCCATCTCGTTCTCCCTCCCCCGCCGCCCCCATCATCTTCTTCCTTCCTCCAGATCCACTCCTTTCTGTATCTCCTTCCTCGACCCAATCCCCACCTCCCCGGCCTCTCTTGACCTTCCTCCACTCGCAATCCTAGTGGCAACCATCACCCCCACACACCATTGTGTACCTTTCCGGCTATCCCCTCCCCCTCGGAACTATCTTCACGATGATGGTTGATCTGCAGCATGTGCAGCTGATCTGCCAAGTTTGACGGCGGCAGCAGCCCGAGTGATGAGATCCGCATCTTGGGCGCGCGCAGATCCAGCAAGGGCTCAACCCCCGATGTTGGCCTTGTCGGAGAGGAGCGACCGTGTGGTGGCCGGTCTAAGACAATGGCTCGCGGGAGGCCGTAGTGTACCCTAGCCGCCACTGGATTCCGGTGTGCCTTCCGCCCCTTCTGTTGGCTTCCTCGACATCATGGCTGCTTCAACCACATGTCAGGTTCATTTGCCTAAGCTGGTACCCATAACAGCCGTTCGTGGGCAAGGTGCGAAGCCTAAGGCTGGTGCGTGGCCACCCTCTTCAATAGATTGCTTAAGCTTGGCTACTGCCTTCTCCAAATCTTATGGTGTTGTGTGTGTGTGTGTGTGTGTGTGTGTGCTGACATGGCGGCGGCAGCGATTATCGAGGGCTAGTCATGTATACGAGTGAGATGTGTGTGTGTGCAGCAGCCGGTGTGTTGTGTTTCCGGGTTTCCTCTCTGAATCTTTAAATCTTTAACACTGAATTTTCTCTGTATCTTTACACTGCAGGGTACCCAGTAGAGACAAAAGGCACATGTTCATCAACCGGCTACATTGTGCTATGTGGGCTTCTATCAAGATCTAATTTCCTTTAATTTTCTACCAAGATCTAATTCAGTTTAGATTTTTCTGAAAGTTTGATGTATCTATGTTCTCTAAGTCAATAAAATTCAGTGTTTTGTATGCATTCAGTTTAGTTTTCTATCAAAATATAATTCAGTATGAACCAATGTAATCAAGTGGTGAATAATAAGGAGACATGATTTCTGTTATTGTTAATATGGAGACATGTTCTATTTAGAGTTTTATCCATACACTTCTATCCATATTGTCAACTGCAGCTCAGTGAATATATATAACCAGAATTAAGTTTAGTCTGAATCTAAGAAGAAAATTACATCGGTACAGTGTGGCAGTCCTACAGTTATAATATAGAGGTTTAAACCTGTTCATTTGTGTACTAAGCACATGTAGGACTGCTACTATTAGTTGTGCGCCTATTAGTACTAGAACCAAAGCCACGTTAGTTCACTCTACCTCAACCTAGAGGCACACACCAAGCTAGCACTTGCCAACAGTGACACACATTTCTTCTTCAACTCATGTGCTCCCTGCCTCCAAGCCAGGTCGCCCTCCGCAATTGTTTTGCTGACAAGGGTTGATGTCTACTGTCTGATCCTATTTATTTTCCCTGATGTTCTTCCTTTTTACGATAAATTAACACTGTTATCTCCCTGATCACGATCTCTGTTTTTTGGGATGTAGGTCTAGGTGGTGCTATAGAAGCCGTGCGGCTGCATGGCGCACAATAGGGGGCTGTTTGGTTGGGAGCCCCAGTCTGCCACGCCAAATAATTGGCGTTGACAAAGGGCTTAGGCGTCGCTTGGATCGTAGCCC
Organism: Triticum aestivum; assembly: GCF_018294505.1. Taxonomy (NCBI): domain Eukaryota; kingdom Viridiplantae; phylum Streptophyta; class Magnoliopsida; order Poales; family Poaceae; genus Triticum; species Triticum aestivum. Next base: position 144,572,550 of record NC_057797.1, read on the forward strand.
AGGTTTTCTCTCGCCAATGCAACCCTCGCTTCATCAGTTCATTTTTGCGCCAACGATTGGCTGAGATGCGGGTAGCGAAAAGTTGCGCCAATATTTTGGCTCGCCTGTGCGTTGGCACGGTTAGCCTGGGCAAAAACCAAACAGCCCCTAGAAGCTCGAGAGGGCGGCCATGATAACTATGGTGGAGCTACTCCGTGATCAAACCAGGGGTTGGTTCTGTACTGCCACTCCTATTATTCTCCAGTATTTCCATTCCCCAGCTCAATTGCTACTGAAATGCACCTATTTAGTTTATCTAGTTCTGAGTTAGGCATTTTTCACCATGGTGTTATTTTCTACTAATTTGTTTGTGCCCCTTGGATCTTGGTGGTGAAATTTATCTTCTCATGCACTTGAATTAAAAGTAACCCTAGCATGCATGTTGTTAAGGGCAATAATTGATACATCCTATCTAGTATCTCTTAAGAGAACCATTTGCCACTTAGTTCTATAGATTTATTAGTGGCCATGGCTCATAGTTATTTTGCATGCCATTTGAAGTTTACTTGACACGCAATTTTTTTACTATTGTAAGTGCCTCGGATAAACATTTAGTTTCATGTGTATACTTGTTGACACATGAAAAATTTGAAGCTTACGCCCACCAGGTCGATAAGTAGCTGATGAGTAGCGGTTGCGCTTCATTTATATTGTTTGTTAGTGATGCCATTTTCTCGGCGGGTTTATATGGCCTTAACTGCTATTGAGTACTTGTGTTCTGTGATGTATGTTCTATTACCTTGTCACTTATATGTCAACTTGACTAGACTTTCACTTGACCCACTTTTATTTGGATTAATTTTAGGCAACCTCATGTTTATTTTTGTTTTAAAGTAGATGTTTTGTTATTCTTATATGTAGGCATGATAAAATTTAAGAATTTTGAATAACAAATAATTTATTTATGAAGTCTGTTCTAATTCTCTTATTTCTACTATCTGGTATCTAATGTTGTTGTAAATATATTAGGTACGATTTGGTAGCGGGCTTGGTGATGGCCAACACAATCCGCTATGACATGATACTTACCATCAGGAGGGCCGATGACAAGAACCTGAATAACAACCTCAATAGTATCATATGTTCTGTTGTTGTAAATTGGATTGTACTAGTTTCTAACCTTGTTGTGTGATATATTTTGTCAATATATTATGTAAATTATCATTTCATGGAGGATTTTGTAAACTGATGTGGTGTAGATACCAATGCATGGTTGCATATTGAATATCCGTGTAATATATGATCACACTTTGTCTTGGCCCAGAGTTGGTATTATGATTTGTGTAATGCATCATGCTAAAAAATGTATTGGTTCAAAATTGGTGCGGTAGATGTTTGCTGGATGAAATTAAAATTGCGCCTAAATCCATGACGATTTCTGTGACGAAAAATGATGTCCGCGTAGGCAGCCACGTCATTCCAATTGGTCGATCGAAAATCCTATGTGGCGTTGGTCCTGTGACAGTTTGTTCCGTCATGAATGGTTGGGCCTGGTTTGGGCTGGGCGGGCTTGGGGGCAGATCCATGACGGCCAAGGACTGTCATGGAAGACCTGATGTCAAATTATGACGCGATATACATGATGGAATACAAATCCGTCATCGATGGGCACCCATGGCAGTTTTGCACTGATGCATGACGGACGAGTACCGTCACGTATTAACACGTTTCTTGTAGTGTTTGCGCGGTTCGCCGCGTTCGTTCGAGGGATCGGCTTCATCGACTCCCGCTCGGATCCATCCATCTTCATCCTCCACGGCCGCGAGGGCACGGCCTACCTTCTCCTCTACGTCGACGACATCGTGCTCACTGCGTCCACGCCCGCTCTCCTTCGCCATCTCCAACAGTTGTTGTTTGCGAAATTCTCGACGAAGGACCTTGGCCCCTTCCACTACTTCCTCGGCATTGTTGTCACCAGGACGACCAACGGCTTCTTTCTCTCCCAACGCAAGTATGCTGAGGAGCTGCTGGACCGCGTGAACATGACGCACTGCAAGCCGGTCGCCACGCCGATCGACACCCACTCCAAGCTCTCTGCCACAAACGGCGAGCCGGTTCAGGACGCCTCCGAGTACCGCAGCTTGGCCGGCGTGCTCCAATACATGACCATGACGCGGCCCGACATCGCCTATGCCATCTACCTCGGCGACTCCTTGGTCTCCTGGTCGTCCAAACGCCAAGTCACGGTCTCGCGCTCCAGCGCGGAAGTAGAATACCGCGCCGTAGCCAACACCGTCGATGAATGATGCTGGCTCTGACAACTCCTTGGTGAGCTACACATCGCCCTGCCCAAGGCCACCGTCGTCTTCTGCGACAACATTTCGTCCGTCTACATGGCTGCAAATCCCGTCCATCATCGACGCACGAAACATATCGAGCTCGACATCCACTTCGTATGAGAGAAGGTCCCCCTCGGTCAACTCCACGTCCTGCATGTGCCAACCAAGCACCAATTCGCTGATGTACTGACGAAAGGGCTCCCGGCGCCGGCGTTTCAAGATTTCAGGTCCAGCTTATGCATCCGGCCACCGAATGCTTCAGCTGCGGCGGGGTGTTAGCAATTGGTAGTCTAGGCTACATGGCCATGCACGTCATGCACGTCCTCCACCTCTCACATGTCGCCTCGCCCCTCTCTCTCTCTCATGCGCTACGGCGCCCTGTACATGTACGGCTCCTATATATTGAGATCAATACAACGAGAGCACCACAAGGTGCATTTTCCCTCGCATACAGTGCTGATGCATGCAGATCAGATGTGAACTTGGATTCTTGTAGCCATGAATTAATTGATGGTTGCATCAGAGACGTGGCATGCATGCATGATCGCTTACTTGGTTCGCCGGAAGAAGATGTTGAGCTCATCCCAGCGGTTCATGGCGAGGCAGCCGTCGGTGAAGCCGAAGAGGCGGTCGTCGTTTCGCCGGAAGCTGGGGTAGTCGGCGTAGTGCTTGCCGACCTTGTACGTGATTTGGTCCTGCAGCGATCCTCCAAGCCTAATTCGCAACGAGTTGAAGGCTGCCATGCAAAGATGCAACCATCATGTCGATTTTTTTAAAGATCCAGCATAGCTGGCTTTTCATGTTGATCATAGCAGGGAGCAGTGGGTAAAAAAGAAATACATGGGGATGGTCAAAAGACCAAAAGGATTAAAGGGAACATCAAAGGGGAAAAATAAAACAGCAGGTTAATCAGCCTATCCCTTCTGGTGGCAGCGTGAATGGGTGCAACAGGCATGTTGCACCAGCCTGCCTCCATAGATCAATGCCTCGCCTGATGGCCTGCAAAATTTCTCTAGTAGATGCCACTTTGTTCCTGAAAGTGCAGTCGTTCCGGTGCCTCCAAATTTCCCAAGTTGCAAGCATCATGAGCGACTTTATGCCCTTTCTGAACTCCGGTTTTGTATCGTCGACAATGCTTGTGATCCGATCGGTGCTGCTTTGGGCTAGACGATCAGATTGGGCGTTCAGTGCTTCACAGCCCTTCCAAACCGAGAGGTTGTTCCAAATTGTGATGGTGAAAGGGCAGGACCAGAAGATGTGGTCGGCCGTCTCAAGGTTCCTGAAATAGAACTGACAGAAATATGCGTTGGGCCACCCTCTTCGCTGCAGTCAATCATTGCACCAGAGCTTGTTCAGCAGCAATAGCCAGAAGAAGATCTTCAGTTTCCCGGGCGCCCAAGCCTTCCAGATGATCTGTGGATATGTGGAGGTGGTGTTCGCTTGGAATTGCGCCCGATACGCCGAAGCAGCAGTGTAGCAGCCGGTGGCCTCCAAGTTCCATCGGATCTCGTCGCTCGTGTCTGAACTGAGGTTTACAGGCAGCAGTCGCAACAGTCTTGCCAGGGCGACACAGTCATGGACTATCTGATCTGTCTGCCCGTGCGATAGGTCCAGAATCCATCGATCATCGCGTATGGCATCAGCAACCGATCTGTTCTTCCTCCGGGAGTGTTTATATAGGTCTGGGAAAAGGAGATGCAGCGCGCCGGCCTGGTGCCAGGAGCAGGTCCAAAACCTGGCCGTCTGTCCGTTGCCAAGCGTGACCGAGGTGGCCGCGCTGAAGAACAGTCGATCGGAGGCAGTGCACGATACCTCCATGCCCACCCATGGCTTGTCTGGGTGCTTCCAGGTGTGCCATAGCCATCGTTGCCGCAGGGCCCGGCCAAAGTACTCGAGGTTGAGGATGCCAAGTCCTTGTTTATCCAAAGGTGTGCATACCTTACTCCAATTTACTTTACACTTGCCTCCGGATAGCTCATCCTCTTGTGCCCACAGGAAGCGTCGTCTGACTTTGTCAATTTCTTTGAAGAATTTCTTAGGCATGCGAAGCACTGTCATAGCAAATGCTGGGATTGCAGTCAACACGGCTCTGACGAGGACCCGTCGACCAGCAATGGACATGAGCCTGCCCTTCCATCCGGCTAGCCTTGCTCTGATTCGATCCAGGACAAACTGGAGGTGAATAAGTCTCGTTCTTGTCAGAGTGAGCGGGAGGCCCAAATATTTTAGCGCGAAATCTGTGATGACGCCTCTAAAGCTCTGCAGAACTTGTTGAACATCCACTTCCTCCCATCTGATTGGGGTTGCTTTTGATTTCTGCCTGTTGATCCTCAGGCCCGTAGACTCTCCAAACAACTTTAGTATGGTGGTGAGCACCTCCATCTCTTCTTGAACTGGGTTCATAAAGACAACTGCATCATCAGCATACAGGCTGACCCTTAGTTTCAGCTCCCTCCTTGGCAATGGCTACATCATTTGTTGCTGAACCGCTGCATCGATTAAGCGTTGCAACGGGTCAATGGCCAGGATAAATGGCAGCGGGGACAGTGGGTCACCCTGTCGGAGCCCCTTGCGGTGCCTAATCCTCCTCCCTGGCACTCCATTAAGCAGAACTTCCCAATGCGATGATGCCAATAACCAGGCAATCCAGTCTCTCCATCTGGCACTGAAACCTAACTCCTGCAACAGCTCCAACAAGTAGTCCCAGGACACGCTGTCAAAGGCTTTGGAGATGTCCAATTTGAGTAGCATAGCTGGGGTTTTGGAACTATGCAGAGCCCGCACACCATTTTGGACATAGAGAAAACTGTCTTGTATACACCTGGTCTTCAGGAATGCTGACTGCGCAGGAGAGACGAGCGTATTGATAACTTTGGACAGCCGTATTGCTAGCACCTTAGTAACCAGCTTTGCAAAGGAGTGGATTAGACTGATCGGGCGAAAATATGCCATCCGCACAACCCCATCCTTTTTTGGCAGCAGAGCTACAAAAGCCGTGTTCAAAGCAGCTAGATTCCCGCCAGCTAGACGATAGAATTGGTGAAATGCCGCCATGATATCAGCACTGATGATCGACCAGCAGGCCCTGAAGAAAGTTCCACTGAAACCATCAGGGCCTGGCGCCTTCTCTGCTGGTGACTGCATGATCGCTGCCCAGACCTCTCCCTCCGAGAATGGATTATCCAACCCTGCCGCTTCAACCCTTGGCAGCTGCAGCGTGCTCCAGTTGAGAGTCACACGTCGCCCCGAGCCTGCGGTCATCATGCTGCTGAAGTGGTCGTGGATAATCTGCTCCTTGTCTCCATGCGCCATGGCACACCGATCGTCGCTCTGAATTGTATGGATGGAGTTTTTGCGTCTTCTGGAGCAACACTTGGCATGGAAGAACTTCGTGCTCGCGTCGCCTGCTCGCAGCCAGAGCACCCTGGAGGCCTGCCTCTTTCTTGCCCTTTCGATTGCCGCCGGCCCCACTAGCCGGATCTTGAGCAATTTGTGCAAGTTGAATTCTGCAACTGACAACGTTCTTGTCTCCTGCGCCACGTCCAGACGGAGAATCACCTCGCTGGCAATGTGGAATTGAGTCTTCGCATCGCTGAACAGTGATCTGCTCCAGATCTTCAGATCCTTCGCCGCCCTGCTGAGCTTGACCTGCAGTCGCGCAAAAGCACAACGTTGCTGAACCGGCCGGCTCCAGGCACGCTCCACTGTAGTGTGAAAGCGCGGGAACTTCGGCCAGAAAGACTCAAATCTGAAGCGAGCATGGCGGATCGGAGCTTCGCATGGCGCCAAGACCAACGGGCAATGATCGGAGCACGTCGTGGTTGCGGCCATCAAGCCATAGGCGGGGAAGAGAAGCTCCCAACTAATAGTGCAGAAGACTTTATCTATACTAACCAGCGTTGGATTTTGCCGCTCATTGCTCCAGGTGAAACGCCTGTTTTTACACTTAATTTCCCGCAAACCTGCCGCGTCTAGCGCCGCCCTAAACTTCCCCATGATACGCCGATTAAGGTTGAAGTTGTTCTTATCCCTAGCTTCGTAGATGATGTTGAAATCACCGGTGAGGAGCCACGGCTCTCCAGGAGGGGGGCAGATCGTGCCAGCTCTAGGAGGAACGCATCCTTACGGGCGTCGTCAGCAGGTCCATAGACCGCAGTTAGCCAAAAAACGGTGGCCGATTGGCTGATCGTAACTTTGCCAGTGATGGCGAATTCCCCTACTGCCTGGGACGCGATCGAGACGATCTCACTGTCCCAAAAAATGGCCACCCCGCCTCTAGACCCGATCGCAGGCAACACTACGCAGTCGGCTAACCTGCTACCTCCAATGTCCCTAACTAGAGCTGGTGACCAGGCGTCTATTTTCGTCTCCTGAAGACAGAGAATCGCTGGTCGATGCACCGCGACAGCTTCACAGACAGCGTCGCGCTTGGCTGGCATATTGAGCCCACGTACGTTCCAACTAACTATCGGACAGCGGTTGTCATCCATACGGGTACTTGATCATACTCCAACGGCTACTAATTTCATTGATTGAAGATAAACGCACTACCGAAGACAAGCTAACTCCTCCAACTTCCAGGGAACGTTGCAGCCCACCAATAGGCCCCAAATTGCAGCAGCGCCAGCTACTCCTAACCACTAACCCTACAGGAATTACAAAGAGCCCTAACTCAACCCCACTTAAGGCCGGGCGCCGCTGGAGATTCCTAAAATATTGCACTAACATGATCAGACAACGGCCTCCTCGGCCACTCCATCGGCGCCGGTCATGGCAGCCGCAACACACAGCGCCTCCTTGTTGAGGCGGGTCAGCTTGGCGATGCAGGCGATGTCGCCATCAGTGAGCGGCTCGTTGAACTTCCGGAGCAGCTTCTCGGCGGCCTTGGCAGTCATCTTCTCCTTCGGGCCAAGCAGACCCAGCTCACGCACAAGCCGCAGCCTCAGTCGCAAGGAGCCGGCCCACAACGCGGCAGTGGAGATGCAGCTTGGGGCCGTCACCCAACAGGTCTGTTGCCTCCAGCTTGATGCAGAGGGCGAGGTTTCAGACCTGAATGCGGCCCCGCAGCGCCTCTTCCAAGCCACCAAACCGCCGCTGGTGCCGAAGGCACCGGTGCGCCGCTCGTCTTCGCCGGTGCCAAGACCCAGCTCCTGCAGCCGCCACCGTTCGACTGCATGGCTGCTGAGCTGGAGGCCCACGCGTCTGCCGCTGTCTCGACCCCCCTGGAGTTCAGCGGCTAAGTTAGCCGCGTCAACGCGGCGGATGCGGGCCTGCCAGACGCCTTCGGCCCATCATGTCGATATGGATCATGCATCATACTAGTACAACATGCATGTGCATGCATGCATGCATGCACTGATCGATCAATCGATGATTAATTCATATATCAATCTCAGAACAACCAAGTTAATTTGCTATTTATTTCACCTTTGACAGCATTGTACAGGATAGGGCTGTAGAGATCCTGCAGGTAATTAATCCCGATGCAAAATCAGTACTAGGATTAAAGGTGCGTGCAAGACGGCATGCAATTAACCATGCACATAGGAACACGTTGGGCTAATTAAGTTACCAGGTTGATGATGGAGGAGTTGTGCCAGGGGCACATGCGGTAGTTGCACTCCCTGGGTCACCAGTCGAGCGTCGCGCAGATGAAGTCGTCGTCGGTGTGGGAGATGGCCGTCACCGCCCTCACCGACACGGTCGCCTTCTCGCCGCCGGCGGCGGCGGCGTACGGCTCACCGGATAAGACGAGGATGCAAAGGAGAAGGACCCCAGCTGGAGCGGCCATTGGAGAAGGCATTCGCGCTCGGGAGCAATGGTGCCACGCCGGTGCCTTGGATAACGGTTATGTGCGTGGAGCTATATACGAGAACTCGGAGTGAAGTCAGCCCCAGGAAGCAATAGAATAGGGCTTTGCGTTGCAGAAGGGAGTATGGATAAGCACTGCGTAGCACACGAACAGGACGGTTTGTTAGTGTGTGTGTGTGTGTGTGTGTGTGTGTGTGTGTGTGTGTGTGTGTTTGTTTGTTTTTTTGCATGGGAGAGAGTCTAAGTAAGAAAAAGTCGTATCTTCGACAAAGATACTTCCAGCACAATCTGCGGTAAGCCCAAAACGTTCGCAACCGACGAATAGCGTTGGTAAAAACCATGGCCGGCGCTAGAGGAAAAGATTGGCCTTTGCATAAGAGCAGTCTGATTGCACATAGATCAGCTGACCTATGATTTACAGGGTTGAACTTAAAAAAATAATTTACAGGGTGGATTTTCAGGCGCAATTTTTTTACAAATATTCTTATTTTTCTAACAAATTCGTACAATATATGACCTAAATCGAAAATATCAATTATATGACCCGCCGGCCTCCCGTAGGCCGAAAAGGACTTTTCGGTCTAGCCAAAGCTAAAGTGGGCATTTCGTCCTACAGTGAACTGAAAAGTAGCGGTTCTAGGCCGAAGACCACTACGGTAGGCTGAATAGTACTATTCAATCTAGCATAGGCCCAAGAGTACTCTATCTGGAGAGATAATTACACCTACGGTCCTCGTACTCTCCGGCATGTAACACAACGGTCCCGCGCCCAGCCAGGTGCCACTTCAGTGTACAGTAGATGTGTGGGCCCCCATGTCAGCATAGGAGAGAGAAAAAAAAGGAAAAATAAAATGCTACGCCGAGGATCGAACCCGAGACCTCTGCGTAAGAGAGCAGCCGAGCTAGCCACCAGGCCAACATGTCGATGACGTACAATTGGCAGCAAGAACCAGTTCCAGCAAGTGCATATATCGCTCGCTTATAACAGGCCCGGCCCAGTAGCGTATCTCTTCTTCTTTTTTCTCGAATCTTGAAGCGATTTTCCTGTGCATTTCCTACCGGTTTTCTTTTTTATTTTTCCCCAGGTTTATGTTTATTTTCCCCATATAAAAATACAATAATTACAAATATACAATTATTGTGTATTTTAAATCTTTATTCTATTTTCATTATTGTGTGCCTTGAAGACATAAACATTAGCTTTTTCTAAAATTTATATGGATTTAAATAAAATAAATTATAAGAAAATGTATGTATCTTCATTCATGACCACAAACACGCATTATTTTGTATCCGCATTGTATTAAAATACATAATAATTTTAAAAATAAACAAAGTATATTTTGAATAATGTTCAGCATGGTTTTAGAAAATGGTTATCATTTTGCCCTATTATATGCCCAATGACCGATTTTCTTTTTATCTTTTCCAGTTAAAAAAAGAAATGTAAGAAAAAATTACAATAATTACTAATACACAATTATTGTGTATTTTAATATTCATTGTGTTTTCATTATTGAGTAACTTGAAGAGGTAAACATGATTTTTTTTTTAAAATTTACTTTAATATAAAAACCGGTAGTTGGGCATATAATTGGGCAAAAATATAACCATTTTGTGACACCACGCTGAATATAATTCAAAAATACACGTTGCCAAATTTTTAAATATTTGTGTATTTTAAATATACAATGAAGATACACAATAATTGCGCGTGTTTGTGGTCCTGAATGAAGATACATAAATGTTTCTGACATTTTTTTTAAATCCATATAAATTTTGGAAAAAGTTCATGTTTACGTCTTCAAGGTACAAATTAATGAAAATAGAATAAATATTTAAAATACAAATAAATGTATTCTTTTATATGGAAACAATGAAATTTAAAAATAGAAAGAAAAAATAGACACGAACTTGGTAAAAAAAAGGATAGAATATGCATCAGGAAAATCGCTTGAAGATTAAAAAAAAGGGGTACGGTATGCTACTAGGCCGGACCAATTATATGAAAATAAATTAAAGATTTAAAATACACAGAAATTGTATATTAATAATGATTATATTTTTTATATGGGAAAATTAAACATAAACCTGGGTAAAAATAAAAAGGAAACCGGTAGGCAACGTACAGGAAAATCGCTTGAAGATTCGAGAAAAAAGTAGAAGAGATATGCTACGCTACTGGGCCGGGCCAGCATGTGCGCAGGCGAAAGATAGAGATATATGGAACTGCTAGCTGATACGTGGCCAGCTCGTCTGTTTGCTTTTCTGGAGGTCTTACACTGACATTTCACCTGGTTGGGCGCGAGGCGTAAAGTGAGACATAACCAGGACCGTATTGGAGCGTATCCTCATATTTAAGGACCGTAATGAAGCATTCCGCGAGTTCCGGACCGTTTTGTTACATGCCGGAATGAGGACCGTAGGTGTAATTATCTCCTACCTGGACACCCATGCATATTCGTGAGTGCATGCATGCAAAGATTTAGTGTGACCTGTTACATGTGTATACTATGTATTTGAATACTAACATGTCCAGGTCAAAACGTATACACACAGCCAAATACCGGCGAACATACTCGAATTTATACAACGTACTCGAATACTAACATGTCCAGGTCAAAACATATGTGTTTCCATGCTGCTTGTCTGTACATACTCGAATACTAACGTTCTCGGCTCGATATGGTACGTACAAGCTAAAAGAGTCAATATACAGATAAACAAGCAGCATGGAAATTTATACAACGTACTCCCTTTGATTCTTTTTACTCCACGTATAAAATTTGTTTGAAGTCAAACAACATAAAGTTGACCTAATTTATCTAGAAAATAGCAGCATTTACAATACAAAAGGTATAGTATGAAAATTAATTTCATGATACATCTAAAGATATTGATTTTATATTGTGAATGTGGATATTATTTCTTATATAGTTGGTCAAACTTTATGAAGACTTCAGAAAACATTTATATGCAGATTAAAAAATGGAGGGAGTAGTAGATACGGTCGTACGTGCTGATATCTAAGTACATGCATGCAAAGGTTGCCTGCTGTTTCCTAAATGCAGGCATGCAATGACTTGGTGGTACGTATGTGTATTATATTTATTTAAATCGAGAGTGCTCTTCGGCCTAGAAACACTATTCTTCGGTCCACGGTAGGACAAAGAGCCCACTTCGGTTTGGGGTGGACCGAAATGACTCTTCGGCCTACAAAAGTCTGACTATGTCATATAGGTGATATTTTTCAATTTAGATCATATATTATTCAAATTTGTTATAAAATTAGTAATATATTTTTTTTAAACCTTTTCTTGAGCTCACCTAGTGCATGGATGGTACTCCCTCTGTTCACACGTCTTACAAATGTGAATGGAGTAGTATAATAGAGTCACCCCCTCTATTTAACATCAATGCATCGTAATTTTACGTTTCATAAATTTGTCTTATTTCATACATAATTACGTGAAATTACAGACGTAAAAACATAGTGTAAAATATACATAAAATGCAATTTTGCTGGTCTTATGACCTATATTTTTGCTTTCTTATGCCAAATTTTACGTAGTGAATCAATATGAATATAACTATTTGTATTTCAAATATAATTAATTTATGAAACGATCGTAAGATTGTCTCGAGTGAATAATAACTTATTCTGCACCTTGGGTGATATATAGATTGATTATTCATCATGTAGAATAATTTATTTTTCACTCGAGGTAATCTTACGATTGTTTCATAAATAAATTACATTTGGAATACAAATAGTTACATTCATATTGATTCACTACGTAAAATTTAATATAAGAAAACAAAAATAAGGTCATAAGACTAGAAAAAATTGCAAATTATGTATATTTTACACTACATTTTTACGTTTGTAATACATAAAATATTTTTTACAGAGATTATATATTTTCTTACGTTCTCTTTCTACGTATGAAATAAGAAAAAAATTACGGAATGGAGGGGGGGGGGGTGAAGAATAACTATTCCTCATCCAAGATGAAGAATAGTCAATCCCATATACACATTTATTATACTCCTGGGAGTATGTACTCACGCTCCTCATATACCACATAGATGAATGTTTTATATATCTCTTTATTATTTTTAATATACTTCATTAATAATTACTAGATTCCCCTAAATGTGTTTCATGAAAAAACATATGAATCTACATATTTTTAAATGTTTACGTATATACTGATTTGTTTGTGCATAAAAAAGGACAAAAAGTACGACATGGATGATATTTTTTCAACAAAACTCGTATTGGGGTATCTTAGAATATTTAATGAAATATATTGAGAATGATAAATGGGTATAATCAATGCGTATACGAGGTATATTAAAAATGGGAGTACATACTCCCATGAGTACAGAAAATTAGTCCAATCCCATATGTATGTCTGAATTTTAGTAATTTTCGTCGTGTTTGATGAAATTCGTCTGGTTTGTTCGATGCGGGCGTAGTTGGGTGGGTGGCTCTCGTATCACTGTCCACGAACGCGTCCATGGACAAATAGTGTCCATTTTATGGGACGTCGTTTGGAGATGTTTGAACACCTAGTGCCAACCTAGAGTGCTACTATGTTCATACCATGACACACTAGTTTAAACATAAAACTCATTGCTGAAGGTGTTGAAATATGACTGCCAAGCTTCCGCCAACTATGTGCCAACAATAGACTCCTTGTGATTGCAGTATTTGTGCCTTACTCACTTTACTTTCTTGCAAGTTTGCTTCCACACCAGACTTCAAATGATCATATACTAATATACCATGTTACATCCTTTGTTCCAAATCACCTCCACGTCACAAGTCATGCTGGTTTGACTCGGGTGAAAGACCAAAGTATTGTGGTACTGAAAGTTAAGAGTTAAGTTGTTAGATTTTGAAGTTTAGGAACCAAGATTAAACTCGTCAACAGTTGAATGATCATTTTTTAAACATTATATGTGGATCACAATTTATGAGCGGCATGTGTCAACTATGGAAAACCGAGGGTTTTTTGATGTTGAATTTCAAAAGACAAAAAACTACTCCCTCCGGTCCAAAATAAGTTGTACTAAAACCATGACATTTATTTTGGATCGGAGGGAGTAATTAATACTAATCTTTGTACAAATACAGATAGTTTATGTTGCTTTCAAAATCTCTGAGCAATTTGGTTGATCACAAGCTACCGAAAATGATGATTATATGTGTGCACCTCATATGTATTTTGGGAGCAATGTTGCAACTTGCAAGGATACTTTTCCTTCCAAGAGAAGTTACAAGGGTATGCTTAGCAAGGCAGCAGCAGTAACAATGTTTTGATTCTGCAACCTTACATACCAAGATTGCAATCATACATTTTCGAGGCAATATTATTTCCCAAGCAAACGGCGTGCACGCTGGTTGGCTCCTTTCACCCTGGAGTTGAGTTCCTCCACGTCATCTTGTAGACCGTCCATGGCTTTGTTTTGCCTGCATTCCAGTATGTATATACAACACCATTCAGCAGGATGCACAAGCACAGAACAGAAGAAAACGTCGTAATGGAATGGTTTATTATACATTTCAATCTGAAAAGATTGTTTTATCTATTCTATAGAAGGATTCCTTTGCAGTTGTTTTTTTGGCCAGTAAAGGTAACTAGGAACACAAAATTATGGTGAAATGTTTATTTTCTTTTTTTGTCCTTGTTGTAAATCATGGGAGCCAAAACTCGTCCAATCACTCATCTCACTAGAGAGGAAGAAGGGAAGAGAGAAAACATCTAGTATGTTCTGGCTGTGTCCCCATTCCTCCTTTCTCCCACCTGCACGATGTATACACATTTCCTTTTACATTTTCCACCCTCTACTATCTTAATATTACACTTAAGTCCTAACAACAATCCCCCTCAAGATGGGGCAAAGATGTCAATGAGGCCCATCTTGTTACATGTTCTTACAGACGACACAACACTGACACCTTTTGTTAAAACATCAGCAAGTTGTTCACCAGATTTGACATAACTAATTTGAAGTGTTCCTTCATCTAGCTTCTCCCTGATGAAGTGTCGATCAATTCCAATATGCTTAGTCCTATCATGTTGAACAGGATTGTTCACTATATTTATAGTGGCCTGGTTATCACAATACAACTAGAGTGGTGCATCTTTATACAACCGGAGTTCATTTAGCAATAATCTCAACCACATTAGCTCACACAACCCTGAAGCCATAGATCGCAGTTCAGCTTCTGCTGTAGACCTGGCAACTACACTTTGTTTCTTACTTCTCCAACTAATCAAATTACCCCCAAGAAATATGCAGTAGCCTGATGTAGATCTTCTATCGTCCAAACACCCAGCCCAGTCGGCATCAGTGTAGCCCGCTAATGTTAGATGCCCATAATTTGAAAATAAAATTCCTTTCCCAGGACATCCTTTGAGATATCGCAAGATCCGATTTACAATACTTAGGTGATCAGACCGTGGATCATGCATGTATCTACTAACAACGCTCACAGCATATGTTATATCTGGTCTAGTATGAGAGAGATAAATCAATCGTCCCACCAACCTTTGATATTGACATCTATCAACTGGATTGCCCACACCTGATCTAATTTTATTATTTTGCTCAATCGGTGTCATAGCAGGTCTGCATTCTAGCATCCCTGTTTCAGCAAGTAAATCCAGCACATATTTTCGTTGTGAGAGGTAAATGCCTTGTGCTCCGTAGGCCACCTCAATTCCCAAGAAGTAGTGCAGATGTCCCAAGTCCTTTACTTCAAATGTCCTTGACAACATTTTCTTCAAACGCCTTATCTCTTCCTCATCACTTCATGTAATTATGATGTCATCAACATAGACCACAAGAATTGAAATTTTATCATGATTATGTTTATAAAAGAGTGTGTGATCAGCATTGCTTTGCTGATACCCCAAGGAGCAAACCTCCTTACGTAATCTTCCGAACCAGGCCCTCGGCGACTACTTTAACCCGTACAATGATTTTCTCAGTTTACAGACCTTGCCTTCTGTTTCACGACTGTGAAAACCCGGTGGAACCTCCATATATACCTCTTCTTGCAAATCTCCATGAAGAAATGCATTCTTAACATCCATTTGGCACAATTTCCATTAATTATTTGCTGCGATTGACACTAAAGCTCTAATAGTATTCATCTTAGCCACTGGGGCAAAGGTTTCATCATAATCTACCCCATATGTTTGGCTATAACCTTTTGCGACAAATCTGGCTTTATATCTCTCTACTTTCCCGTCTGGTGTTTGTTTTATGGTGAACACCCACCTGTAACCTGTAATTTTCTTATTAGCAGGAAGTGGACTAATTACCCATGTATTATTCTTGTTGAGAGCAGCCATCTCCTCTAGCATTGCTTCCCTCCATTTTGGGTTTAGTTTTGCCTCCTACCGGTCCCATGGTAAGGTTCCTACAGAATTCAATGCTGCAATGAAGGAACCATAAGAAGGACCAATAGTGTTATATGAGACATAGTTGGAGACCTTATAAGGATCCAATTTAGAGGGCAATTTTCCCGCAGTGGACCGTGGCTGCTTCCTGTGAGCTATCGAAACATCAAGGTCATCATATTGAGAAGAGATATTACCACTATCCAAGGAAGATGTAGTGTCATTAGTTTGAACTTGAGCATCGACTTGTCGGTCAGCCTCCTGTTCTTGCTCCCGGTGTTGTCCATAGGCCCCAGGTTCAGTTTCCAACACTTGCCTTTGTTCCTTCTCAGCATGTCTTTTTCATGTGTACACTTGAATCTCCCTTTCCTCATTTGGTCTTGGCCACCGGAGTGCTTCACTAGATGTCTCATCATGCTCCCCATGTGTTTGTTCTTGTTCTATTTCAGTTGGAACTACACCAATTATCATCCTTTTTGATGTTGCATCGTTGTCAACCCCTTCCTTCTCTCCCCGTATCTCACAATCTGCTTCTAACATATCATTAGTAAACAAGTCAGGAAACACATCAGTTAAGTCTGTCGGTTCCCCATAAAATGGTTCATGTTCTCTAAATACTACATCCATACTCACAAACATTCTCCTTTCCGAAGGACACCAGCACTTGTAACCCTTCTGCTTACCGGAATACCCCACAAATATACACTTTAGTGCTCTTGGATCTAGTTTACCAACCGAAGGCCTGTAATCCTTCACAAAACAGGTGCACCCAAATACCTTTGGTGGAAGCACATATGTAGTCTTTCCAGTAAGACATTCTATTGGTGTCTTGTAACCAATTACCCCAGATGGCATCATGTTCATCAAGTAGGCTGCAGTCATCACTGCTTCATTCCATAAAAACTTTGGAACATTCATAGCGAACATTATACATCGTGCAGTTTCTAGGAGATGCCTATTTTTCCTTTCTGCTAGTCCATTTTGTTCAGATGTACCTAGACAGGTAGTCTTGTGGATAATTCCATAACTTGACAAATAGTCATCAAGTTCATTATTTACATACTCAGTACCATTATCCGTATGTAGTACCTTCATACATGCACTATATTGGGTCCTGATCAAATTATGAAAATCTCTAAAGCATTCAAACACATCACCCTTATGACGCAAAACATATACCCAAGTAGTTCTAGTACAACAGTCAATGAATATAACAAAATAGCAATAACCATTAATCGATGTCACCCCACTGGGACCCCACACATCTGAATGTATAGTTTGTAGCGGCACCTCACTTCTATTGTCAGATGGTAAATAAGAGCTCCTAGTTTGTTTTCCAAACTGACAGGCATCACACACTAGTTGTTCCTTGCTAATATTACAATATAGATTAGGGTAGAGCTGACCCAGAGTAGCAAAAGACAGATGCCCCATACGACGATGCTGAAGTAGAAATTCTTCTAGTGGTGAGGGGGAAACCGTAGCAGCCACAGCAGGGAATATATTATTATCCAAGTAATATAAGCCATCACGCATGCTCCCCATCCCAAGCTTTCTTCCAGTCCCAAGTTCCTGAAACATGCACCAAGTAGGAAAGAATATAGTAGCATAATTTAGCTCTTTAGTGATGCAGCTGATCGACAAAAGATTAATCAGGAATGCAGGGACATGCAAGACAGAAGAGAGTAACATATTTGGACTGCACTTGACCATTCCCGAACCAACAACTGCTTGGGTAGAACCATCAGCTAGTTTTACACTTTCCTTTAGATCAGAAATATAGTTGTAAAACTCCCTAATAGAACCGACCATATGTCTAGATGCACTAGAGTCAATTCACCATTTCACCCCTGCTATAAAATTATCACTACACCTGTAAGTGCATCTAGTGCCACCCCTAGTTGGTTTTGGAGTATTGACGACAAACCTAGTTGAGGGACTAATGTGTTTGTGAGAATTGCAGGATAACACAGGTAGAAGTCCCTCATTGATTCGGTTTTACTACCAGAGATGACCCCTAAAAATGTATGAAGACATTGAAGCCAAAAGTGGTATATGAAGATATTCACGTTGAAGACTATGACAAAAGAAGACACGTTATGAAGCCTATGGAGCTCAAATACTTAGATCTTTCATAGTTCTTTTTCTGTTGTGTTGAGTCATAGGAACCACCGTACTGTTAAGTGGGGTCCAGGAGAACCAGTCAGAATGACTGAAGTGATGCCTAAACCAAAAACCTATGTCTTCGAGTGAAGATAATGAGAGCGAATCTTGTCCAGAACTGGACAAGTCAGCTTTGCTTGTAGCCCAAGTAAAGTTGCCATGAGAGTTTGAAATCTGACTGTTGAGACACGTGTCAGTTCCTTAGTGACCCAGGGTCATTTCGGACAAATCAGGTCGGGTTGCCAAGTGGCTATAAATAGCCCACCCCCTACAACCATAAACCGTTGGCTGCTCAGATTTCAGTGCACGACTTTTGTCGTTTGAGAGCAACCCACCTCGAAGCCTTTGAGAGAAATTTCTTAGTGAGGAGAAAAGTCCTAACCACCCGAAGCCAGAGAACATTGGGCATCACTTAAGTCTTCTTGTCTGTGTGATCTGAAGACTTATTACACTTGAGGACTGTGAATCCTCCAGACGGTTAGGCGTCGCGTTCAGAGCATCCAAGAGACATTGTGGATTGCCAGTGAACGAAGTCTGTGAAGGTTTGGGAGTCTACCTTGAAGACTTACCAGAGTGATTGGGCGAGGACTATGTGACCTTAGCTCAAGGAGGGTGAGGACTTGGTGTCCTGAGCTGCGTGTTCAGGACTGGGTGTCCGGGACTGTGTGTCCTAAGGTTTAAATACCTAGCCGCTCCAACCAGACGTACAGTTGTCACAGCAACTGGAACTGGTCCAACACATCATTGTCTTCAACGAGTCACTGGTTTCATCTTCACTTCCTTTTTCTTACTGTTACTCATTGTGAAGCCATTGCATGCTTGTTCTATCTTTTGTCTTCACAACGTGAATGTATGATCTGTTTGGCTTCATAACTTCTTCCTACCTGATCCTTATTACACTGCAGTTCTTTGTCTTTGTGCTTTCACTTTATTGAATACTTGATCATGGCTTGCCTAGTGTAATCTAACTTCCGCTGCAAAGTAATAGGCAAAATCTTCTCTGGTTGTCTTCATAACTTCCACGTTTTGAAGACTTTCATAAAAATCGCCTATTCACCCCCCTCTAGTCGATATAACGCACTTTCAATTGGTATCAGAGCAAGGTGCTCCCTTGTTCTGTGTGATTCGGTTTAACCGCCTGGAGTTTTAGCTATGTCGACCGCAGGGATAATCAAAGTCTCCGCTGCGTGCCCCGTCTTCGATGCAACTGAATATCCCTACTGGAAGAATAAGATGCGCATGCATCTTGAAGCCATTGACATCGACCTATGGTATGTCGTCGAGAACGGCATTCCCAAGGCTGGAGAAGGTGTCACTGCTGCTGATGTCAAGAAGTTCACTCAACTGGACTCTACTGCCAAAAATATCATCTGTGGTCATCTGACAAAAGGACAGTATCGCCGTGTGAGTGCCTTGAAGACATCCAAGCTGGTCTGGGACTGTCTCTCCAAGGTCAATGAAGGCATATCAACCCAGAGAAATCAAAGAATCAGTGTTCTTCGCAACCTCTTCAACCGCTTCAAGCGAAATGACAATGAGAATGTCCAGCACACATTTGACCGGCTCACTGACATCACAAATGAGCTTCAAGCCCTCGGCGCCACTGAGATCACCAAACATGAAATCGTCAAGACGCTGCTGAGATCACTTGATAGTTCGTTTGACATCCTAGCCCTGATGATTCAAGAACGTCCTGATTTCAAGACACTCGATCCGTCTGACATACTTGAGAGGCTCAACACACATGAGTTTCAGCTTTCTGAGAAAAGAGATATCTACGGTCCAAACTATGGACGAACTCGTGCCTTGAAGGCAAAAGCTGTTTCCTCATCTGAAGAAGAATCTGACAGCAGTTCTGATGATCCTGAAGACATTGGAAGGGAACTTGCAATGCTAGTGAAGAAGTTCCAAAAATTCACCAAGAAGAAAGGCTTCAGAAAATCTTCACGATCAAGCTCAAGGAATGATGAAGCTTCTGCTCATGACTACAAGAAGAAAACATGTCACAAGTGCAAGAAAACTGGACACTTCATCTCTGAGTGTCCACAGTGGGACAATGAGAACAGAAGGAAGAAGAAGAGCAAGGAATATGATTCTGACGACAAGAAGAAGAAGAAATACTCAAAGTCTTCTTCCAAGTCTTCCTCAAAGTCTTCATCACACAAGAAGAGCTCATCAGGCGAGGCACGTGCGTTTGTTGGCAAGGAGATGGATTCAGAGGAGGAGTCCACTTCTGAGGAGGCAGAGGTGGAGTTTGAGGAGGAGTCTGATTCTGGCATTGCGAGTCTGGCTACAGCATACGTCGCCAGGTCCATCTTCAACACTGAAGACAATGACTTCATCACCGACACCGATGCAGATGACAAGAACGAATCCACTCCTACCTACTGCTTCATGGCACGCGGTGCCAAGGTAAACACACGCACTACTCGCTATCAAACATCTAGTGACGATGACTCTGACTGTGATTCAAAACCCAGCTACAAAACACTTGCTAAAATTGCAACTGAACAACAGAAAGCTATGGAACATATTCAAAAACTGTTAGACAGAAGCAATGATCTGTTGGGTGCTGAAATGACTCGATCTGAATCCTTAATTGAAGACATAAAAAATCTTCACGTTAAGTATCAGGAACTTGAGGATCGTCTTGATACTCTCTCAACAACTCATGAAAAGCTTTCCTAAGATTATCTTCAAAGGAAGCAAGAACTTGAGAAATTGAGAGCGGCTCATGAAGATCTTCAAAAGGTAAACGAGTCACTTCGCGCCGAACAGATCAGTTCCGCTCAGGAAGGATTTGAACCACCATGTCTTAAATGCATTGAGCATGATATTGCTACTTCTGTTGCTGAATGTTCCACTGCTACTGCTGTTGCAATATCTTCAACTGTTGATGTGGTAACTAACCCCTCTGCTGAGGATACCACTGCTATTACTGATGAGAATGCTAGGTTGAAGACATTGCTTGAAACAGGGATGTACAAAAGTCTTAAAGGACATCAGACATTATGTGATGTCCTCAAGAAGCAGATTCTGAACCGAAATCCTAGGAAAGAGGGTGTTGGGTTCGTAAGGAAAATAAATGCAGATGGCTCTTACTGGAAACCTGAGTAGTACCCCAAAACCACATGGGTTGCTGCAAAGGAACCTTCCACAGATCCATCCAATTTATCTGGCTTCACATGTGCTAACCCCATTATTATTGATGAATCCTTTGATGCAAACTATAAACTGTTTAAGAATCAGAATGGTGAAGTGTTTGCCAGGTACATTGGTACTAACTGCAGGAATGGACCGCCTATGAAGAAGATCTGGGTTCCGAAAAAGTGTCTGGAAAATCTTCCTGTGAATGTCTTCATGACACCGCACTTGAAGAAGACAAACCTCAGACCAAAGGCTTCATACGGTCCAAAGGCTTCATACAATCAGAGGACTCACCTGAGTCACACTAACGCAAATGTTTTGCAGGGAAACCATACTCAGGCATATGAATATGAGAGCGGTTCATCGAACCGTCATGTTCACATGACCAAAAATTATTCTGCTTTTTCCTATGAGTATTATTGTCCACCTGCAAGACTGTTTGCTAAGGCTTCAAAACCAAAATTCTCAGATGCTGCACTTAGACTTATTGCTTCTAAGCCACCCTTGAAAATGTGGGTGGTTAAGAAAGCTTAACTCTCTTTTGCAGGGAAAGGTCTCCAGCAGAAAAACAAAATCTTCTGACGCTATTGTTGGGGACCTTAAAAATCTTGTAGGGCGCAAGATAAAATGCCTGAATGGCATCATTATGTACTTCGTTCCTGAATCGCATGCTACTCTTCCTATTAGTCCTAATCTGGATCTAAGTTTTCATAACCCACTGGTTCGTCAAATGTTTTTGCTTCACAATTCTCTTCGTGAAGCCTATCCCCCTAACTGCACTGTAGGGTACGACACCAGCGACTTCAAAGTCTTCAGAATGGATTATTGACAGTGGGTGTACAAATCACATGACTGGCAAAAGAAGCCTTCTTATGGACTCAACCTTACGTCCATCCGACAAGAGCCACATCACATTTGCTGACACTGGTAAAAGTAAGGTATTGGGTCTAGGTAGAGTTGCAATCTCAAAGGATCAACACATGGATAAAGTCATGCTTGTTGAATCCCTTGGCTTCAACTTAATGTCTGTCTCAATGCTTTGCGATTTGAACATGATCGTAATGTTTGGAAAATATCGTTGCCTAGTACTAATGGAATCTGACAAGTCTTTAGTGTTTGAAGGGTATCGGAAAGATGATTTGTATGTGGTAGATTTCTCAGCAGGACCACAACTTGCAGTATGTCTTCTTACAAAAGCTTCAGAATGCTGGCTTTGGCATCGGAGGCTTGGGCATGCTGGCATGAGGAACCTCCACACCCTTGCGAAGAAGAAGCATGTCATAGGCATCGAGGGCGTCAAGTTCAAGAAAGATCACTTATGCGGTGCCTGTGAAGCAGGGAAGATGACAAGGGCAAAACATCCTTCGAAGACAATCATGACTACTTCTCAACCCTTCGAACTGCTCCACATGGATCTTTTTGGTCCCACTCACTTCTCAACTTTTACTACTACTGCTTGCCTCTATGGCTTCGTCATTGTTGATGATTACTCTAGATATACTTGGGTGCACATAATCCTTTACAAGACTGAAGTGCAGGATGTCTTCAGACGCTTCGCCAATCGAGCTATGAACAATTTTGGCGCCAAGATAAAGCACATCAGAAGTGACAATGGCACTGAATTCAAGAACACTGGCCTTGATACATATCTTGATACCTTGGGCATCACACATGAATTCTCAGCTCCGTACACGCCACAGCAGAATGGCGTCGTCAAACGCAAGAACAGAACACTCATTGAGATGGCCAGAACAATGCTAGATGAATACAAGACTCCAAGAAAATTCTGGACTGAAGCAATTGACACTGCATGCCATACAATCAATCGTGTTTATCTTCACAAGCTTCTGAACAAGACATCTAACTGGCAAGAAGCCAAATGTCAGTTACTTCAGAGTATTTGGCGCAAGGTGCTGGATCAAGGACCCACACCACACCTCAAAGTTTGCACCAAAAGCACATGAGGGCTTTATGCTTGGATATGGAAAGGATTCACACTCCTACAGAGTGGATGTGCGGTTCGATGAGACAAATGGTTCACAAAGAGAGCAACTGCCAAATGTGCTAGATGAGATTCCAGCTAGTGAATCAATCAAGCTAATGTGAACTGGAGAGATTATACCTTCTGAAGCTCATCCTGAAGAAGAACTTATCATCTCAGCACCTGATCAACATGAAGACAATGCTCAGCCTGAAGACATTCCTCCCAACAACAACACAGATCAGCAAGAGCAAAGTCTTCGCCCTGTACATCCTCGTGTTGCCAATGAAGTGCAGATTGACAGAATAATTGACAGCATCAATGCACCTGGTCCACTCACTCGTTCAAGGGCAACTCAGCTAGCAAATTTCTGTGGGCACTTCGCATTCGTATCAATATCAGAACCCAAGAAAGTTGAAGAAGCCTTCATGGAACCTGAATGGATTCAAGCTATGCAAGAAGAGCTTCAACAGTTTGAGCTGAATAATGTATGGGAACTGGTCAAGCGTCCTGATCCACGGAAGCACAACATAATAGGCACCAAATGGATATACCGCAACAAGCAAGATGAGCATGGTCAAGTGGTCAAAAACAAAGCTCGTCTCATTGCTCAAGGATATACTCAAGTGGAGGGCATTGACTTCGATGAAACATTTGCTCCTGTGGCAAGGCTTGAAGCCATACGCATTCTGCTGGCCTATGCAAATCATCATAACATACTTCTATATCAAATGGATGTGAAAAGTGCCTTTCTCAATGGCAAGATTGAAGAAGAAGTGTATGTTGCACAACCGCCTGGCTTTGAAAATCCAAAACATCCTGACATGGTATACAAGCTCAACAAGGCACTGTATGGCCTCAAACAAGCCCCTAGGGCCTGGTATGACACACTCAAATACTTCCTGAAGAGCAAAGGCTTCATACCTGGTTCCCTGGATCCCACTCTTTTCACGAAGACATATGATGGTGAACTGTTTGTGTGCCAAATATATGTGGATGACATTATCTTCGGCTGCACAAATCAGAAGTACAGTGAAGAGTTTGGATATATGATGCAAGAGCAATATCAGATGTCCATGATGGGGGAGCTGAAGTTCTTCCTTGGTCTTCAAATATGACAACAACACAATGGCATCTTCATATCTCAAGAGAAGTATCTCAAAGATTGCCTGAAGAAGTTCGGTATGCAAGACTACAAAGGCTTCACAACACCAATGCCAGCCAAACATCATCTAGGTCCTGACGACAATGGCAAAGAGTTCGATCAAAAGGTATACCGCTCCATGATTGGTTCTTTGCTTTATTTATGTGCATCTAGGCCAGATATCATGCTTAGTGTTTGCATGTGTGCTCGATTTCAAGCGGCACCAAAGGAGTTGCATCACTTAGCTGTGAAGCGAATTCTTCGATATTTGGCTCACACCCCAACTCTAGGATTATGGTATCCAAAGGGCTCGGAGTTTGATTTGGTTGGATTTTCAGATGCTGATTATGCTGGTGACAAAGTTGATCGCAAGTCTACATCAGGCACATGTCACTTTCTGGGACGATCACTTGTATGTTGGTCTTCGAAGAAGCAGAACTGTGTATCTCTCTCCACTGCTGAATCTGAATACATTGCTGCTGGATCTTGCTGCGCTCAGCTTCTGTGGATGAAGCAAACACTCAAGGACTATGGCATTCATTTGAAGCAAGTGCCACTTTACTACGACAACGAAAGCGCCATCAAGATTGCCAACAACCCAGTTCAGCACTCGAAGACAAAGCACATTGAAATTCATCATCACTTTCTCAGAGATCATGTTGTGAAGGAAGACATTGATATCATGCACGTCAACACTGAAGAGCAATTGGCAGATATCTTCACCAAGCCCTTGGATGAGAAGAGGTTTTGCAAGTTACGGTGTGAGCTAAATATCTTGGAATCCTCAAATGTCCTGTGATCAGGCACACATCCTAACACTTATGCATATTGATGACTTAGATGTGCAATACACAAAGTAAAGTATATCTTCAATCAATGAAGACATACATTCTAAGTGTGAATACATTAATGTGGAATTTGACTTCGGAGCGCCACGATACTTGTGCGCCGTGTCTGGGTCTAATACTTCCTATACGGTGGGTAACGCCACCACCAAACGTTCTATTTTGAGGTGTTTCACTCATGGCGTTACCTTGCAATATCTTCACATTTGGTTTGGCTTCGAACTCAACATGTCTTCATGATTATCTTCACTATGTTGATTATATAGATATATACATACTAGTGTTCTGTCCTCTACAGCATTCACTTATAGCTATGTCTTCTTGGTTGAATTTTTGAACTAAGTGAATGTGATCGGACTCCAATCTCTCTATGCTTTCTATCTCACACTCTATCTCTCCAAGTCATATGCATTCTATTGAAATTGTCGAATGTCTTCACTGCGTCCTAGTCAGCAGAAGATATAGAGACAACCATAAAGTCTGTTTTCAATGCTCATTCCTCCACATAAAATCCGGAGAAGCAGGAACGACCGCCCGACAGTCCAGGCGTGCGTGGGACGAGGAACAAACCCAAAACTTCCGCAAACTGGCCACGCGTTCCTCAGATGTGAATCGCCAGGGGCACATGTGTAATAGCACAGTGTCGCCCCTGAGCCTATAAATTCACACTTACCGCGGTCATTATCTTCTTCTTCCACCCTCGCACGAACCCTAGCGCCACCGCTAGCACTCGACGACGCCGGCGACGAAGCGCTTCGCTGCCGCAACTTCTCCGACGCCGTCTTCACGCCGATCGCGGACATCGTCCTCTCCGCCATCGCCGTAGGTGTCTTCCGTCGCCAAGTTAGGGCACGGAGGATTGAACTGCTTGGCATCAACTCCCACTTCCGTCTAGCAGTTCCAAGTGTGGTAAATAAAACTTCTTTTTACAGCCCCTTTTGATCTCATGGTTCTGTCACTTTCTACCATAAGAAGTTTCTCTCCACACCAGTTAGATCTCTCAATCTGCATCTCATACCATGCCTAGTATATTCACTTGTGCTTCATAAAGTAGTTAGATTCCTCACTTGTACTGATCTGTGGGTTCGTACAAATCTGGAACCAACTTCTTATCTATGAGTGAATGTCTTCGCACGATGAGGTCAATGTCTTCTAAACTGATTAATCTTCAAAACCTTCTGAGAATGCATATGACCTCTTCCCCTTCCCTCGCACCTTAATGCTGTCACAGGTACATGTCCGTGGGAGAATCCTTTGGTTCTCATAGTCTGCATTCATTTGCAGAATTCCTACAGCATCACATAAACTCTCCTGAAGCCAGTTCCTGTTGCTCCAGCAAAAGAAAGCCTCTGAAGCCTTTGAAAGTTTTGAAGCCTTTCAAGTTAAAGTTTATGGCTTCAAAAGCTGCAGCAAGGAAGGGGGGCAGACAGAGACGTGAAGGAACTTCCAAAGATCTGCCTGAAGACCTGGCAGAAATGTATAAAACAGATCCAGAAGAGAGTTATGGGCAGCGCAAGACCCGAATCCAATGGATTTGACGCTATTGGGAAGAACAATGGTTCAAATACCGCTTCGTCACTCAGGAGTATGCTGAGAAATGTGCCATCAAGAAACCATGGGGGGACATCCTTTACAAGAATCTCATACCCAGGACCAGAGATGAAGCCATTGCTCAAGGCTTCTACCCATGCATGGTCTGAGGACCACAGCCTGATGATGCGCATCCGTCGTCACTCCTCTGGTGTCGTGACGACAATCTGTTCAAGCGCAACTTCCAGTTTGCCCAACAATCAGCGAAGCTGAACAAGAAGAAATTTGGGTTAGACTTCAACCCTGGTCCCTCCGCACCAAGGGCAGATGGCACACGCGACGCAGAACCCAATATCATCGGTCCGTTTGCCAACCTTGAGGGCCTCATCACCCACATCTTAGTCCAAGGGACTGCCGTGAATGACCCTCCAGCTGGCTCTGAGTCTGATGAAGCTCCTGCTGTACCGAAGCCAAAGCAGTCGAAGAAGCCAAAAGCTTCAAAGCCGGCCCCTTCCTCAAAAATCTCAAGGGCGAAGCCATTGGCAACTGCACCTCCTGAAGACAGTGTGCAGTCTGAAGATGTATCCCGCGTCTCCAAGCCCCAGAAGGCCAAAGTGCCTCAGCCACACACCGGCAAAGAGCTCACAGCTGCTGCCATCCTGCGCAGCGAAGCCATAGATCTGTCAAGTGATGAAGATCTTGGAGATGACGCTCTAGAGCAGCTCATCAAGAGCAAAGAAGAAGCTGAAATCTTCAACAATTTGCCTATCTTTGATGTCGCCATCATCCACAATTTCATCGATGAATGGTTTGCCTCACCAGACATCAGCTTCGAGGATCTACAGCTGCCCATTGGCCTCAGCATCGCATTCCAAGGCGCTATTGCTTCAGAACTTGCTATTGCCCAACGCATAGTTGAATTGAAGCAGAAAATTGATCATGAAAAGGCTCAGTTCAAGAAGCATATGGCTAAGATCAGTGTGCAAGAAGTGAAGAGCTTCAAAACCATGTTGCATGAGCTCAAGGAAAATTTTCTGAAGAAGCGTGCAGAAGCTCAGGGCTCACGTGAGCGGATGAAGTCTCTGGCAGAAAGATGTGTACAAGCCTACAATGAGGTTGAGAAGCGCAAGGCACTTGGGCGTCCTGGCATCGACCCCAAGATGGCCGCGAAGAAGAAGAAGAAGTCTGCTATGGCTGAACCAGAGGCACCTACGCAAGAAGCAGTTCCAATTGTCTTCGCAACTGCAACGACTGGCTCGAAGCCAAAAAGCCGGTCAACAGCTTCAGAGCTCAAAAAGACAAGAACTGCTGAGGCTGAAGCCAGGAAAAGGAAAAGCTCTGAAGCCTCTCCTACTACCCCTAGCAAGAAGAAGAGAAAGATCAAGAAATCTCGGGCTGCTCCCACAGAGCCCTTGATAGTTGAACCTATTGCTATGGTGCACCCGAACACAGAACGTCAAATGACGGTTCATGAGCCTGCTTCCATAGAGGCTCCTGAAGCTGAAGACACACCAGCAGCCGGCCCCATTGCTGCTGAAGACATTGGTCATCAGAACAATGTACAAGATGATGCAGCCCTTCCTCAGTATGAACAAAGCGAGCTCATCAGTATTGGTCGTCCTCTGACGCCAATTGCACAAGATGCATCATGGGCGGATCGCCCTCAAGAGGAAGAGGACTTTGAGGCCCAGCCCACTCCGACACCACAGGCGTCGTCTGCATTCCGCAGGCTTCGCAAAGGTCCAAGGCCTCAAGTCTGTGCTGAAGACATTCCGGCTGCATCAGCCGAAGAAAATGAAGAAGTACCACAAGATCCTACTCTCCCGCTACACTCTGAAGCAGTTCTCCAGGAGAACGTGCCTAAGTCTGACCCTCCAGCTAGTCGAGTGGAGGCTGAAAATGTTGAGGCTGCCACAACAAACACTGAAGCCAATGTGGAGCCCTCCCCACCAAAAGCTTCAGCAGACAGTGAAGCTACTGATCATGACACTTCTGTTCCTGAGTCTGCTGCAGGTCCTCAATTTGATTACCATGTTGAGCACATGCCTCATGTCCAGAAGCCAGTCCCAAGGCTGCCAAGGTTCCTAGGTCCTGCATCAGCACCTGGCTCCTTTGACATCAATAGCTTCAAGGCAAACAATACATTTTTCAATAGCTCCAAGAACCCCTATTCAAGGGAAAGGATTTCATCAGATAGGTTCTGGAGCTATCCTTAGTGCAGTTACTATTCATGCATCCTATACAACCAAGGTCGCATCTTCCCGCACAAGCGCCTTGATGTTGAAGCCATTGCTGGTCTGCCCTGCTTAGAGGAAGCTTTGGATTGCTTTAAGCAAGTGGGTCTGCTGCCGTTTGTCACAGATGAAGAGCACTGGAATGAAGAGCTTCTGCTTCAGTTCTATGCCACCCTCCACATTAAAGGATACAACAGAGATCCGAAGACTTGGGTCCTGGAGTGGATGACCGGCAATGTTCATCATGAAGCCAATGCATTTGATATCATTGAGCTCACCGGCCTGCCCACTCCTGGCGAATTCTTCGAGGAAGGCTGTCAACTACATGCTGAAGCTATTGAGAGCATATTCTAGAGGCCTGAACCAAATATGAGTCAGATGCTCTCAATGATGAAGCCATTGCCCCACGATGCTCCTTATCCAACAGAGTTCTTCATTGAAGACTTTGAGTTCCTGCCCAGGACCATATATCACATCATTCGGCGGACTCTCTGGCCTATTAAAGGGCACTCTCCAAATGCCAAGATCGAGGGTGCAATGAAGACTATGATATTCTGTATCCTTCATTGCAAATGCTTCAACACACAGGATTTCTTCATACGCCAACTTGCAGCGTCAGGCTCAGATTTATTTGGTTTGAAGTTTTATGCTCCTTGGGTTATGCGGCTGATCAAGCTTCACTCTGCGATTTCATATCAGCCCTCAGCCCGCAACCATCGGATCTTCTTGCCAGATGTGGACACCTCTGCTGAAGCTATATATCCTGAGCCTGCCAAGCAACCATTAAGTCTTCAGCATGCAGAACAACAGAGCTTCACTTAGAACGATGAAGGTGTTGAAGTCATCTCCAGGGTGTATCCTTTGGCTGGCACTACAAGTGCGCCACACCCTGCTTCAACTGAAGCCACTGATAGTGCACCTGCTTCAAGACCCAAGAAGCGCACTCGTGTTCTCACTGACCGAGAGCTTCTTGTGGCCCTTCATCAAAAACAAGATAGGCATCACGACTGGCTAAAGCGTCAGATGAAAAACCTCTTGGTGGATGTTAATCGACTTTGAAATCTTGCCACCAAGAATGCTTTCGTCACTCATGAAACCTGTCATCGTACCTGGAAAGGGCTCTCAATGATATGTACTGAAGCTGAACTTGAAGAGGATGGCTTCACAGAGCGATTCAAGTTTGACACCACACCTCCTAGAAGGGTTGTGATGCGCAACACACCATCACTTGAAGACTCTGAGTTTTCTTCATCTGCTGCCATAGTTACTGCCAGAATCATTGATGAAGAAGATGATGCTACATCACCGCCACCTGCTTCAGCACCTCCAAGCTCTTCTACACCGCCACACACCTCCAACGACCCTGCTGCTCCTGGGAACGAGTAGACACTATATGTCTTCAAACCTTTTTGGTCCTTGCTGACAAAAGGGGGAGAAGCATATGGGTTGATAGTCTTCAAGCGGGTCCATATGGGCGGGTGCTTTATGTTTTGCTATATTTTGCTTTGTGCTTACAACTCTCGTTTTTGCTTCATTTGGCTCTTATGAGTTGTAACACTTCAACCAGATGGTCGTCTGCTACTTGTTTGCCACCCTATTTTGCGAAGATAAATTCCGCATGTGCGACGACAAATTCCGCACTTATCTCATTCCGCAGACGTCCATTTTCCATCATGCATGTCATTATCTTCATATACTTTCACATGCATAGTGGATTGTCATCATAAGCTGAAGTGGATCTCCACAAGTACAACCTGCCATGTGCATTTGCATTCCAAAGCAAATTAACTTATATGCACATCTTCAGGGGGAGCCCTTGCAACTTATGAAGACAATTCCTTATCCTTTACAATTTCACAGACTATATTCCCCGTTGAAAACTTCAACTAGTTTGTCATCAATCACCAAAAAGGGGGAGATTGCAAGTGCATCTAGTGCCACCCCTAGTTGGTTTTGGAGTATTGACAACAAACCTAGTTGAGGGACTAATGTGTTTGTGAGAATTGCAGGATAACACAGGTAGAAGTCCCTCATTGATTTGGTTTTACTACCAGAGATGACCCCTAAAAATGTATGAAGACATTGAAGCCAAAGGTGGTATATGAAGATATTCACATTGAAGACTATGACAAAAGAAGACACGTTATGAAGCCTATGGAGCTCGAAGACTTAGATCTTTCGTAGTTCTTTTTCTGTTGTGTTGAGTCATAGGAACCACCATACTGTTAAGTGGGGTCCAGGAGAACCAGTCAGAATGACTGAAGTGATGCCTAAACCAAAAACCTATGTCTTCGAGTGAAGACAATGAGAGCGAATCTTGTCCAGAACCGGACAAGTCAGCTTTTCTTGTAGCCCAAGTAAAGTTGTCATGAGAGTTTGAAATCTAACCGTTGAGACACGTGTCAGTTCCTTAGTGACACAGGGTCATTTCGGACAAATCAGGTCAGGTTGCCAAGTGGCTATAAATAGCCCACCCCCTACAACCATAAACCGTTGGCTGTTCAGATTTCAGTGCACGGCTTTTGTTGTTTGAGAGCAACCCACCTCGAAGCCTTTGAGAGAAATTTCTTAGTGAGGAGAAAAGCCCTAACCACCCAAAGCCAGAGAACATTGGGCATCACTTAAGTCTTCTTGTCTGTGTGATCTGAAGACTTATTACACTTGAGGACTGTGAATCCTCCAGACGGTTAGGCGTCGCGTTCAGAGCATCCAAGAGACATTGTGGATTGCCAGTGAACGAAGTCTGTGAAGGTTTGGGAGTCTACCTTGAAGACTTACCAGAGTGATTGGGCGAGGACTATGTGACCTTAGCTCAAGGAGAATACGGTGAGGACTTGGTGTCCTGAGCTGCGTGTTCAGGACTGGGTGTCCGGGACTGTGTGTCCTAAGGTTTAAATACCTAGCCGCTCCAACCAGACGTACAATTGTCACAGCAACTGAAACTGGTCCGACACATCATTGTCTTCAATGAGTCACTGGTTTCATCTTCACTTCCTTTTTCTTACTGTTACTCACTGTGAAGCCATTGCATGCTTGTTCTACCTTTTGTCTTCACAACATGAATGTATGATCTGTTTGGCTTCATAACTTCTTCCTACCTGATCCTTATTACACTGCAGCTGTTTGTCTTTGTGCTTTCACTCTATTGAATACTTGATCATGGCTTGCCTAGTGTAATCTAACTTCCGATGCAAAGTAATAGGCAAAATCTTCTCTGGTTGTCTTCATAACTTCCACGTTTTGAAGACTTTCATAAAAATCGCCTATTCACCCCCCCTCTAGTCGATATAACGCACTTTCAACACCCCACAGTTTGTGAGTTGTTACTGGAGAAGTTGGCTGATGAAGATGACGGTTGTGTCTCCGAGGACCGCCCATCACCAAGGGCCAAATTCTTGAATTGACGCCACTTCTCTAACTCATCAAGACTCATCTCAATGCTCACAGTCTTGGTTGCCTCTTCAACGACGGCTGAAGTGTTTGCCCTTCCTCCTGGGCGCATACCTCTTCCACGACCACCACCACGTCTATCAATTCCTCGACCATGACTTCTGCCATGCCAGTCCAAGCCTCTACCACGTCCTCCTCCTATCAGCTGTGGACAGGCTGCCCTCAAGTGTCCTGGCTGCCCACATTCAAAACATTTCTTTTCACCAGCATTCATCCCTGTTCTTTGGTAGCCTTCACTTTCGGTAGCAAATAGGACTGACCGCCCTTGTGTTATACTATTTGTAGCTGGTCCAACTCCCTCCAGCTTCAATCAGGTTTCTTCACTGATAGTTGCTGATATTGCTTACTCCAAACTTGGCAGTTTTCCACTACCATAGAGGGCTGCTCTCCTGTTCTCAAATTTGGAACCTAGTCCATTCAGGAATTCTCTAACACGCCTCCTCTCTGTCCATTTGTTATATTCCTCAACACACTTGCTGCACTCCATTCCAATAGGGTCATAATAATCTAGGTCACGCCATAAACGCTTTAACTCAGAAACATACTCAACCACTGTCTTCTCCCCCTGGCTCAAGTCCTGCAGCTCCTTCTGGATCTTGCACGCGAGCATTTCATTCCCAACGCCTGGATAGGTGCCTTTCAGCAGCCTCCAGATTTCATATACTTCCTTAATTCTCTCAACCTGCTTAGCAATCTGTGGCGACACTGAACTTAGTAGCCAAGCTCTCACAAGGGCATTAGTCATCTTCCACTTCTGGCCTTCCTTGGAGTCCTTTGTGGGCTTCTCAATTGTGCCAAGAATACATCCATCTAGATTTCTAGAGACTAATATAGTCTCTGCATGCTCTGCCCAACTTGAGTAATTCTCAGGTCCCTCCAATTTCACATGAGGCAGCTGCAGTGGATGAACATCTTCCTTGACCTCACTTTCTGGTCTTGGACTCTTCCCTTGCTTGCTAATCGCATCAAACAGTGCCTTGTACTTCTCATCCATAGCTTGCAACACGGCTGCAAGCTCCCTTGCTGTGACTACCGATGGAGATCCATCCTTCTCAGCCATCTCCTTAATCTACCTCCAAACCTGCACTTCTACCACAAGACTTCACACCCAAAGCACTCCCAATTCATCTTGGGGATCAGTTGTCACCACCACCTGTAGCTCAAACCTCACACTCTGCCAAGTACCTCAAGGAAAAACAGCTATGGGCTCACCCTGATTGCCTGCACGGAGTCCGCCTCCAATAGCCTGCACCGGCAGCTCCTCTTCACCATGCCATCGTCCGCAGGATCCAGATCTGTGCGTACGGCGCCGCTGCCGCCTCCAATCACAGCCAGCAAACCACCTAATCACCACCGATCAGATCTGCTGAAAGAGGAAAGTTTAGGTTGCTCCGATACCATGTTGTATATCATGGGAGCCAAAACTCATCCAATCACTCATCTCACTAGAGAGGAAGAAGGGAAGAGAGAAAACATCTAGTATGTTCTGGTTGTGTCCCCATTCCTCCTTTCTCCCACCTGCACGATGTATACACATTTCCTTTTACATTTTCCACCCTCTACTATCCTAATATTACACTTAAGTCCTAACAACAGTCCTTAAAGACTCTAACATCATGTTTTGTGAAACC
Source organism: Triticum aestivum (assembly GCF_018294505.1). NCBI lineage: Eukaryota > Viridiplantae > Streptophyta > Magnoliopsida > Poales > Poaceae > Triticum > Triticum aestivum. The sequence continues at coordinate 144,606,222 of NC_057797.1, forward strand.
ATGTGCGGTGCATGTTTTCGACCTTGTGTGAAGACCCTATCTGCACTAGCGTTATGTTTTAAGCGCTAAAATGTTACTTGGCCACAACCACAGATGCATAATGTTACTTGTGCACACAAGTATAAACACCATAATATTTCCATTTAGCTTAAAATCATGACACTGTTTAATTTCGTAAAATAAGACAAATATACATGTGATGTTTCATTAATTTATTGTCAGACTTCTTGGAGTTTGTTAAGCTGAACAAACACCAATCAAGAGCAGTCATTATTTACTGTTCTATATAAAGCATCAACTTGGTGAACAATCTCCATTTATTTTTCCTGTAAGCGCTTAAAAGGCAGTGAGACATGTTGAATGCAAAACATTGTTCCAAATCCACTGATAAACAAACTGGTAAAGGGCTGTACAATTCCATGGCCATTTCATCGAAGTAATATAGTGTTTGACAATAGGGTGAGGATACTTTTTAACTTGGGTGCGATGTTTTTCAGGCAGAATCCTCACCCTGTTGGCCAATGAAATAGAGCAACTGAAGTTGACGAAGCACGTACATGTCGATTTCTGAGCCCATATCGAGAGCCATGCCCTTGAGCTGTCCCAGGACATCGCTAAGATCAGAAAGGGCATTGTCTTGATTATCTTTCTCCACCTGCCGAATAAAATGGTTTGTGATTAGTCATTAGGTCCAATTTATGCTGCATGGATAACAGCACCAACACAAACCTGAACCTTCTCCATGGCGTTGGTAGGATCAGAATACTTTTGAGGATCTGACTTCCCTCTGGGGCTTGAAGACAATCCTAATTTTTCTCTCTGCTCTAGGTGGTTAGCCCTTCTTTTGAAGGAATCATCTATTTCAATAAGTAACAATGTCAGCACAAAGAGAACACAACTCAACCTTGTTTGAGCCCAATGAAAATGCAAACCTCTCGAGATAACTGATGATCCCTTTATTTGCCTGGTTTTCTTGGGCTTCCAGGTTTTTGCGAAGAACCCTCCAAGGCTTCCCAGAAGTGTCTCACTCTGACAAGAAAAGAAAAAAAACGCTCAAACACCAGTAAGTAGTAGTACAAAAGAAATTGCCGGCTTCGAGCTTACCCTGCTAAGGTCCTGGTCAATGTTTGCAGCAGTTTCATGGGTCCTATTCATCTGTTGACCCTGCTTGTGCAAGGCGATCATAGTGTTGGTAGCATCCTCCTTGATGTTTTCAGCGAGCCGAAGGCAGACGTTCACTTTTTGAGTGGTCTCCTCGGCCTTGTATGCAACGTAGACCTCCAGCTCTTGCACGGATTGGTTATCGAACCCGCCTGAATCGTGGAACTCATTCTTGTATCGGCCATTGGCACCAGGATCAACTGAATTGGAAGATGATGCTCTTGCAGGCCTCGAGGTAAATTCAGAGTCTGAGTCAGAATCGAATGGATTTGGTTTAGAAGACAAAGGTTTTGCGACGCTTGACACGTGCATCTTTCCTATTTGTAGCCACGACTTGATTAGTTAGAAGAGTGAATTGCAAAAAACCACCACATTTGAAGTTGAAACATCCAATTGCCACAACATTTCTAGCGCATCCCAAAAATCCACCACTTTGCTTGTAAATTTTCTCAACAAAAACAAATGACCGGTTTGCCGCAGTTAACACGATTTCTGACAGGGCTGGCCCACCCGTCAGGTGCCACGTGGGTGAGGCCAGACTGCGAGTGGGTTGACAGTCATTAGGGCACGCGCGTGGTCAAACCGCTCGCGGCTCTGACTGCTTGGCCCATTCTCCCCTCTTTCCCTTGTCTCTCTCTCTCTGTCCTGCGATGGTGGCGGCGGCTAAACCTAGCGGCGGTGGCGGTGAGTCAGCTGGCGGCGGAGGGACTGGAGGCGATGGTGATGGGTTCTCGGAGGTGGACAACTGGTTCGGCAGCAGTAGCTTGCCGACGCAGCGGGCTCCTTCACCGGAGTGATCCCCTTCGCCCCCCTCACCGCCGAAGTGGGACATTGAGTGCCGTGTGGCGGCGGCCCTAGCATGCAAGATCAGGGGTTTAGGCGTGGGAGAAGGCCATTAGTGGGCTTCAGGGTTCCGTGGCGTGTGGTAAGATTTCTTCCCCCTCCATCCCTCTCTTCATTGGATTCACTAGAAATTTTAGGGTTGTTAGATTGCATATAAACCTATCATGTTACAGTAGGGTTGTTAATGGGCTGTTAGATTTTAGGAAATTTTAGGGTTGTTAGATTTTAGGAGATTTTAGAGCTTTGTTTACTGAAGATTATTGTTTGTTTACTCAAGTGTTGTAGCTGATATAGTTAATATCTTTTCTGTATAACATGTTTCATTAGGAAATATAGCTATGGGTTTATGGTTTTATGCATGAATGCTTTGTTTACTCCTTATTTGACAGTGAAGATAGTGCTAATATATTGTCTGAATATCTTGTCTGAATAACATGTTACATTATTAAAACAAAATCAATCAAGCACTAATTCTCCTCAATTTTCTGTAGTTTGGATGATGAGATATGGGAAATAAGGTACCATTTTCAAGGGAGAGATAACTTGGAGAGGACCATTTCTCTGTCAGAAATTACTTATATTAACATGTTAGCACTACTAGAGACTGAAGAGGGATATACTGAAGCTAACTACATGTTCTATATGAAAGAAGAAGGAAAGGGGGCAGTAGGAATGCAAGTTATTGACAGTGAAGATAGTGTGGAAGAGATGCTAGACCATTATGTTGAGCAGAAGGTGCTCAACATAACTATAATTAAGGCTAACGAGCCTAATCCAGGAGAGTTTAACAGGTCAAATATTGTGGAGGAACAAGTGCCTATAAGTAATGTGGGGGATTCCAACATTATTTCTATAGATGAGGCAGGAGTATTGTTCCCTATTGCTGTTGAAGACACAGTTGAAGAGCTCTATGATGTGCCTATTGCTGTTTTAGAGCCAGGTGAAGAGTCTGCATATATTAACACACAACAGAGCATGAATTTGAAGAAAGCAAAGGGCAAAGAGAAATTACAGGAAGATGTTGGCCCCTCTGATGATGAAGTGTTTGTTGATTTGAACTGCTGTGAGGAGGAAGATGAATTCATTGAGGAGGAAGAGCATGACATAGGTAATGAGGAAGATGAGATCATTGAGAAGCTGAAGCAGAAAAGGAAACAGAGAGAGGATCCTATGCATCACTTTGAAGGAGACACAGAAGTGGAAGAGATGTGTCTAGAGGCAGAGGACTCAGACACAGAACCTGAGACATCTCTTCCTCAAACATTCAAGAAAATAGGCAAAGCAGGCCCCACTACAAGATCACACCATGAAGCTGACATTGAGGTAATTCCTGATTTCATTCCATCTGATGATTCAGCTTGTTTCCCTGGGGACTATGGCATTAGTGATTCAGATGATGAGTCAGGTCTACCACTGCCTTGTGGAAGGAAGAGTCAAGCCAAGAGGGCCAGGACTAGGATCTGGTATGATGAGAGCAAGCCAGATGCTCATGAACAACTTTGCTTGAGTATGTGCTTCACTAATGTGTATCAGTTTAGAAGAGCACTCAGAAATTTTCATATCAGAATCCTTAGAAATTTCCAGTACCATAGGAACTGCAAGGATGGGATCATTGTGCATTGCACAGAAAGGGACAATGGGTGTCCTTTTTTCATGACTACATCCACAATTGCTCATGAGAAGACTTTTTGCATCAAGAAGATGAAGTTGTTGCACACTTGTGGGGCACATGGAGTGTTGATGCAATTTTGAAAAGAACAAAGACTAAGTATGGGCTGGAAGTGCCAAAGACCAAGGCCTACAGGGCAAGGTCATTGGTCATTGAAGTGGTGGAAGGTGACATGAAGGTACAATACACAAGGTTTAGGGATTATCTTCAAGATGTGCTTGATACCAACCCTGGGAGCAGATGCATTGCGACTACTAGAGAGCTTGAGCTCCATCCTAGCCCAAATCCTAGGTTCCACTACATGTTCTACTGTCTGAATGCTTCAAAAAAAGGTTTCTTGAATGGGTGTAGGCCCTTTATAGGTATTATATGCATTCTAAATTACTCCAATTCATTACCCACATCTTGTACTTAATAATGCACTCATTTCACTACCCAATTCTTTAATACATGTTTAGATGGTTGCTTTATCAAGCTTTCTATTGGGCAACAGATACTTGCTGCCACTGGTAGGGATGGGAATAACAACATATTCCCTATTGCAATTGGTATTGTTGATAAGGAGGACAAGGAAAGTTGGACTTGGTTTCTTAGCCAATTAAGAGCTTGCATTGGAGAGGGGAACAAGTGGGGCACATACAGAATCATCTCTGATAGACAGAAGGTATATTTTTCATTTCACAATTGAATGAGCAATTTCTAGAAATAATAATTTGTTATACTTGCTGCCATTATGAAGTTATATGATTAATACTTGCTGCCATTATGAAGTAATATGATTAATAATCTATATAATGACTTAAACAGGGGTTGTTGAATGCAATTCAAGTTGTGTTCCCACACTCACCTCAAAGATATTGTCTTAGACATATCTATGCAAATTTCCAGTCAGCTGGCTTCAGGAGTGAGGAGTTGAAGAAGCATATGGACAATGCTGCATATTCATACACCAAGAATGGTTTTGAGGTTGCAATGAATGAACTGAGAAAGGAGGATAAAGATGCTTGGAAGTGGCTTTGTGCTATCGCTAAAGAGACTTGGGCAAGGCATGCTATGGATCACACATGCAAGACAGACCTAGTAGTCAACAATCTTAGTGAAGTATTTAACAAGATGATACTAGATGTGAGGAACAAGCCAATAAGGAGCTGTGTAGATGGATTCAGAACTAAGTTGATGGTTAAGTACCAAGCAGTTAGAGAGAAGACAGAGAAGAGTAAGTGGGAGATAACACCCACTTATATGGAGAAGTTGGAGGAGTCAAAGAAGTACTCAAGGCAATGCACTGCATACATGGCAGGTCCTGGTATTTGGCAAGTCACTAGTGGGGAGTCTACCTACTGTGTTAACCTTGATAAGTGGACCTGTGACTACAAGAAATGGGACCTATGTGGTTGGCCATGTAACCATGCAGTTTCTGCCATTACAAGAGTGAAGGGATAGCCAGAAGACTATGTGCATGAGTTCTTCAAAAAACCATTGTATAAGGAAACATACAAGCACATCATCTACCCTGTACCAGGGCCTGACTGTTGGCCTAGGACACCAACTGCTGACATAGATCCATCGGTGTTCACAAGAGAAGAAGGGCAGGAAGCAAACGACTAGGAGGAAGGGGCAATTTGAGGTCCCAACAAAGAAGGATACATCAAGGATGGCAACTATCACCTGCAGCAACTACAAGATGCAGAAACATAGGTACACCTACTGCCCTCAGCCCTTGAAGCCTCATCTTCAGGCAAGAAAGGACAAGCACAAGGTATGGAATATGCACACTGTTGTCATTGTTTTCAACTTATTACCATGAAACTGGCACAAACAACTAGCCTCACCAGTTTTCATAGTTTTAATCATTTGATTCATCCTAATTGTTGGGCTATGATGTGTGCTTTCTTAGACAACCAGAACTCACTAACATGGAGATGGGGGAAGTTCTACTGCTACTGCACAGCCTGCAACCAGTGCACCACCTGCTGCAACTACTAGGGTTAGAAGAACAACTGCTACTGGTCATTCCCAGCCTGCTACATCTACGAGGGGAAGAAAATCAACTACTACTTGTACTGGTCCTGCCCAGCCTGCTGCTTCTACAAGGCAAGAAGAACAACTGCTGCTTCTAGAAGGGCAAGCATCACTGGTGATGCTTCTACTACTCCTTCCCAGGCTGCCACAAGAGCTTCAGGTTCAAGCAATGCAGCCAGCAGGAGAGGTGGAAGGCCCTACATGGCACCTAAGGCTGCAACTACAACAGAGGGAGCAATAGTAGGGTCTAAAAGGAAGAGGTTCCAGAGCACCAGGATGAGGGGTTACTTTTATGCCAGTGGCAACTAGTTAGTGCACTATTTGGTTGTTATCTTTTGAACTGCCTGCCTTAAGTATTTCTAAATTTCAAAAACTAAGCCTGAGAACTGCTATGTGTGAACTGCTATGTGTAATCAGTATTTAGCTTGAGAACTTGTTTGTGTTACCATGCTAAATTTGAGAACTGTTATGGATGATAACTTTTATGGTTGAGAACATGTTTGTGTCATCATCAATTTACTTGTTTGATTTGATGCTTTTTCTATTCTAAAAGATTTTGGCATTTTATGGTTAGTTTGGAGTGGTGGTTTTGTCGAGCCCGAGCACCCTAGAGCCTAAATGATAGCTTAGGTGGCTTTGTCGAGCCCAATCCACCATAAAGCCTAAATGATAGTTTTAGGTGGCTTTGTCGAGCGCAAGCCACCCTAAAGCCTAAATGATAGGTTTAGTTGGTTTTGTCGAGCCCAAGCCACCCTAAAGCCTAAATGATAGGTTTAGTTGGTTTTGTCGAGCCCAAGCCACCTTGAAGCCTAAATGGTGGGTTTAGTTGGTTTTGTCGAGCCCAAGCCACCTTGAAGCCTAAATGGTGGTTTTAGGTGGCTTTGTCGAGCCCAAGCCACCTTGAAGCCTAAATGGTGGTTTTAGGTGGCTTTGTCAAGCCCAAGCCACCTTGAAGCCTAAATGGTGGTTTTAGGTGGCTTTGTCGAGCCTAAGCCACCCTAAAGCCTAAATGATAGGTTTAGTGGCTTTGTCGAGCCAAAGCCACCATAAAGCCTAAATGATTGTTTTAGTTGGCTTGGGTTAAAATTCAGTTTAGTTAAAATTCAATAAGGCACCCCCCCAATTCAGTTTAGTTAAAATTCAAAAAGCCAATTAAGGAGGACAAGGAAAGTTGGACTTGCTTTCTTAGCCAATTAAAATCCTACCTAACACCATTAATCTACTTCCTACCTACCAGCCACCATTTCTACTATATAAGGCACCCCCGATTGCCACACACACAACATTCGAACCCAAACACAATCACTTATCCTCCCCCCAGCCGCCAGAGCAAACCCTAGGAGAGATAGATCTTGGAGAGATCGTCGATGAAGAATAACAGGTGCCCAGGGCCAGGCGTAGAGAGGCAAGAAGAAGGGAGAGAAGGCAACTAGCTCAGCGGATCCTTGCAGCACGCAACCGCAAGGACATGGAGCAGTTCCTCGAGGCATTCCCAGTTGGCCCCAACACTACTGATGATGATATCATCTACTGGGCAAGGAGGAGGGCCAATTTCCATCCTTTTCAGGTTACTAGGATGAGGTGGAGTAGGATTCTGTACCCAGATGAATGATATGTTCCTAGATCTACCTAAAGGCTACCTTGCTTTCTAGATCTACCTTGTTTTCTATTTATTTATCGAATCAGTTGATGAGTGCAATGTAATAAATCCTAGATTGTGGGTGCACTATGCATATTTTTGGATTATTAGGATTTTGTACCCTAAAGGCTAAATGCATATCTTTGTGATTTATGTGATGAACAATTTACCTTATGTAAGCATTTGCCCATTTAGTCCAAAGAAGCAGATTAATAATTGCAGATTCATAATAGCATAGCTCTTACTATAGAAAGCTAACAACATTACATAACTAGCCTAGTTTTGCATGCAGCTAGTCATTACATACATTACATAACTTAACTGGAGGTAGTTTTGCAGATAATCATTAGTCATTACATAACTAGGGGATTCCCAAAATATACAACCCCAATGCTAGCTATATTGTTCCAAGGCCACATATTAGCTTAACATAACTGAGGTGATGAACATCATTGTTCACTCATCAAGGATTGACTTGATCTTGGCAAGCTTGTCCTTGTTGCCATTACCAGCTTTCATAAGATCACCCACTAGAAACTCCAGCTTCTTCTTCTCCTCTATCAGCCAGTCCCTCTCTTTCTTCATCTCATCCCTCTCCTTCCTTGTGTTCCTAATGATCTCCCCCTGAGACCTAAGAATGCACTTCATCTCCTTCAGCTCCTAAGCCTTCTTCTCCATCTCCTTCATCTTTCCAAAGTCAGCACTCTCCTTCTCCTTGCTGATAGCTAGCTTCTCCATGTCTGTGTCCACATCCATTTGCTTCTGCTTGAACTGTTCATCACTCATGACCTTGTTGTTCTGATCTTCCCAATCAAACATCGTGGTGACTTCCTCAACCAGCTGACTATACTGATCCCCAAGTGTATCCAACTGCTTATTCACCTTGTCCAACTCTTTCTTATACTTCTCATGGTCAATCATTCTGCCATAATTCTCCTCATGAAACATCTCCCATATCTTCTCCAAACATCTTTGCAGAATAGAAGGCCATGGGGCATCAACCCACTAAGCAACTCCACAGTCAATACCATCCTGCATCAAGTATTACAAAATAAATATGCTAACTTCAAAAAGAAAATAGATGAGATATCCAGTGATTCAGTCATATTTGCAGATACAACAGACATTCAGGAAACTTCAAGTTCAGATCAATGTCCTAAACATGTTTCATTTACTTAATTTACTGACAGAAACTGATGCTTGCAAAATCACTGTTAAAAACATATTTCATCAACTGCAGACAGTCCAAATTGACTGAATTTACTGCAGACTAACTACTACTAACACAATTAACTGAATTTACTGACAGCAACCGCAGACAGTCCAAATTTACTGCATACTAACTACCAAATTTACTGCAGACAGTGCAAATTTACTGCAGACTAACTAACATTTGATTCTTGCAACTGCAGACAGTCCAAATTAACTGAATTTACTGATAGCAATTCCAACAATCTGCAGAATAACTACCACTAACACAAACCCTCGGTGGATAACACTGACCTGAGGAACAGCACATCCATAGAACCTCCTCCCAGTGTCCTTTCCTTCAAATGCAACATATTTCATGCATGGGGCCAAGTGCAGTCTACATGTGATGCTTGCATCTGCAGCTCTACCATAGAAGGATGCATCTATAGTGGTGTCAGGGTTCGCCTGCATTGTAGCACACTAGTGAACCGCAGAAAAGATAGCAACTGCTCCAAACATGGTCTCAAATTGAAGAACACTTGAACCCTAACCCTAACCCTAGGTGCAAAGCAGATATCTTACCCAGCGCTGCTCCAGATCCATGCCGACCAGCTCCTCCTCCTCGCTGCTCTCCTCTCCATCCTTCCAAGACGGCATCTTCTACGGCGGGGAGGGAACCGTGCCTCCGGCGGCGGCAACAGGGGACAGAGCAGAGGAGTGAGAGTGAGAGAGTGAGCGAGTGGAGTGGAGTGTAAGCGGCGGGGAGTGGGGGCTCTGTTTTGTACCGACAGCCCTAACGGCCGTCAACCCACTCGCTGTCTGGCCTTGCCCACATGGCACCTGATGGGTGGGCTGGCCCTGTCAGAAATCGTGTTAACTGCAGCAAACCGGTCATTTGTTTTTATTGAGAAAATTTACAAGCAAAGTGGTGGATTTTTGGGACGCACTAGAAATGTGGTGGCAATTGGATGCTTTAACTTCAAATGTGGTGGTTTTTTGCAATTCACTCTTAGTTAGAATGTAAAGAAGACTGGGGAGAGGAATTCAAGACTGTATTTACTGGAGATAAAAGTAGTGAACTCCACGTCTAAAAATTCATAAGTGACAAGGGCAATAGAAAGTTGAATGCCTCAAACTAAGAAACATCGCTGAATGAAACCTATGAGATACTAGAAAAAAGTGTTGTCAATTCAAATAGATGAAACCATGTGAATATTCTCATTTTTAGGAAATTCAGAAGCTTCAATTTAATCTCAGTAAAGATAGTGGATGTGGTTTTATGTGCTATATACCTGAAAAGTTTCAAAATCTTAGTCAATTCCACCTATCTATGACATTCGAAGAAAAGGGTAAATGCTTAATCAAAACGTTGCACGGCGATTGCACAACATCCCTGCAAAAATTCTAAAGACTGACCATGTCTTCAGACACCAAAACCCAAGATCTGTTGGAATTTTGCTAGTAGGCCTTTAGCCCAAAGCCCAACTAAAATTCTGAAATTCTCTTGGCCCATTCATGCACACATGTGAGTGGAGTGAGTGAGGCTAAAGTTTAGTCCCACCCCGGAAGTTGAGAGAGACTTGCACCTCTTTATAGGTGAGCTCTTCTACCACTTGTATGAGCATGAGAAGAGGAGACCTACATGTGCGCTCCTCCTCCTCGCTCGCCTCGCCACATCACGCCTCGTCACGACGCGCCGCGGGTTGCGGGATTGAGCCGGGCCGAGGACAGAGCTATACACGTTGTCTATATTTTTGCTGCTCGGGAAAAATTAATGAGTCATTAATTAATAATTAACGGACGCGTTAATTTCTGAACCGTTTCCGATTCTTTTGGATCGTGACGACTCGGACGTGGGGTTTACTCCCACGACCTACCCGACCCGCACTATATAGTCAGGCAGACGTCTACCCTAGCCGCCGCTGCTTCGTATGGTTTCTCACCACCGTTCCAGATCATTGCACCGCCAAGCAAGTCTTCTCCATCCCTCCTTTCGGCGTGCACCGGGAGAAGGGACAGCAGGCCTCCAGAACCCCGCCTCTCGTGATCCTGTACGGGAGAGGGGCGATCGGGTTTTTGGGGAGCACACTCGCGTGACTATTGGCAGCGACGACTTCGCGAACGACGACTTCTTCCCCGACCTCAGCAACCTCATCCTCGACGACATGGGCGACAACATCAACGCCGGCGGTGCTGCTCCCGCTGCACCGTATGTGATTCTATCCTTCCTGTTTGAGATCGTGGTAGAATTCATGTTTCTAGTATGTGCCCTAGATGTGATCTGTTCATCTGCTATGCTAGTTCACATGATTAGTTTAATCTCTGCTACTATAGTCATGATTTATCTTCTAATTATTTGGATTAAATCTCATAGTAACTTGCTCATATTTCCAACAATCCAAAAACCTAATTATAGGCAATTTAGTCCGAGTGGTTTTGCTGCGCATCTGAAGCTGCCTGCCTTTAAGGGGGTGCAATATAAGAGGTGGCGCATGAGAGCAGTCTACTGGTTTCAGACCATGGGCTGCTATGACGCCACCAAGGGCAAACCTGAGGGCGATCTTAATCCAGCACAGCTGGAAGCTTTCGAGAAGATCGATACCCTCTTTAAAGGCACTCTTTTGAGTGTTCTTGATGACTCCATTGTGGATTCGTATATGTTGTTTGACAACGGCAAGGACATGTGGGCTGCGCTCGAGGCCAAGTTTGGTGCCTCGGACGCCGGCAGCGAGTTGTACGTCATGGATCAATTCTATGACTACAAGATGACTGATGAGCGCCCTGTTGTACAGCAGGCTCATGAGATACAGTCGCTCGCAAAAGAACTTGAGTACTTCAAGTGTGTGTTGCCGGAAAAATTTGTTGCCGGAGGCATCATTGCCAAGCTTCCACCTTCGTGGAACAATTTTGCTACTTCCCTGAAACACAAGAGACAGGAGTTTTCCGTTGCGGATCTCATTGGTACTCTTGATGTTGAAGAGAAGGCGAGAGCAAAGGACACACGTGCTCGAGTTGCTGAGGGAGTTTCTAGTGCCCACATGGTACAGAAGAAGAACTCCCAGCCCAACAAGTTCAAAAACAATAAGAACAAAACTCAGGGCAAAGGCAAGTTTGATACAAAGAACAAGCCATCACATTCTACCAACTTCAAGAAGAATTCTCATAAGAAGGGGAAGGGACTTTGCCATGTCTGCGGTGATCCTAATCACTGGGCTCCAAAGTGTCCTAACCGCTTTGAGGAGCGCGAACATGAGAAGAGCGGCAAGTCCGCTAATGTTGTCATCGGTGATATTGATATGAAGGAATCAGGGTACGGTATTTTTCCTACCATCCTTTTAGTATTTCAATCCCCTAATTGGTTAATTGACACCGGTGCCAATGTACATGTTTGTGCTAATGCCTCCATGTTTTCTTCTTACCAGGCAATGGGGACTTCACTCGTGCTGATGGGGAACATGTCACATGCCATCGTTCGAGGTGTTGGTACGGTCGATCTGAAGTTTACTTCGGGGAAGACTGTGCGTCTGAAGAACGTTCATCATGTGCCGTCCATAAATAAAAATCTCGTTAGCGGTTCCCGTTTATGTTGAGATGGTTTTAAGTTGGTTTTCGAATCCAATAAAGTTGTAATTTCTAAGTATGGACAATTTGTTGGAAAAGGCTATGAGAGCGGAGGCTTGTTCCACCTGTCTTTGTCAGATATTTGCACTAAAGTTATTAATAATGTTTGCCACAATAATAAGTCTGATATTTCGCATTCACGGCTTTGTCACATTAACTTTGGTTGCATGACGTGGCTAGCCAATATGAATTTAATTCCAAAAATCACTACTGTCAAAGGCTCTAAGTGCCAAGTATGTGTGCAAGCTAAGCAACCTCGCAAGTCCCATAAGACTGCAGAGGCAAGAGACTTAGCGCCACTAGAGCTTATACATTCTGATCTTTGTGAGATGAATGGCGTGTTGACAAAAGGTGGAAAGAGATACTTCATGACGTTGATTGATGACTCCACTAGATATTGTTATGTGTATCTCCTGAAATCAAAAGATGAGGCTTTAACTTTCTTCAAAAACTATAAAG